>NC_052616.1:60159198-60413394 GCF_016545825.1 Eucalyptus grandis | reverse complement strand
GAGTTGGTAGTCTACTGGCATGACCGCGCATCGTTTCGCCCCATCGGGCACGACATCATCTCGCCCCATCGGACACGGGCATCGTCTAGATTTCCCTTCTAGACAGCATTCCATAAGGAGCATTGGTCGGCCTCAACCGTGACTCGACATCTAGACCCTTGTCGAGCATTTGATAAATATTAGGCATTGTCCCTAACTCCCATTGGGTGATAGGTTCCAATTAAGTGACCACACAAGCACGCCAACACTCAAGCCAATTTTTCATCAATTAGCTTAGTGTAAAAGAGTTCTTAACTTAAATAACAAACCGGAAAATCTTCACATTTAAAATTCCGGTAAAATAATCATACGTGATTACATATTTAAAATCAACCCGCCAAACTTTGCACGCTTTCATTTTAAAACCCCATTGCCCCATTTAGCATGTAAAACTTGACGCCCAAACAAACACATCAAAGTTTGCCATTTTCTTTTCAAGTAGCCGTGTTTGAAAATAGTATTTAAGCTCATGATTTGGGTAATCAAATAACATAGCATTACAAACTCAGAAGTCATAATTATGCATAATTTCATCTAATAAATCAAGCATAAAAATCTTCAATGACTAAGCCGTCATTAATTTCCATTAATTGCGATTAATTACACTAACCACAATTAATTACGATTAATTATAGTTAATTAAACTAAGGAAAATTAATTAATATTAATTAAGATAATTGCAATTAATTAAACTAACCACGCTTAATTAATCTAAAGACGATTAATTAAACTAACCGTCCTTATTTAGATTAATCTCTATTACCCTTAATCTAATCCATCATTAACCTTAGTTAGGGCTAAACTATCATTAAAGACCACTATCATTAGCCCTAAACTAAATTGGTTTTAAACGCAATTAACTTCCTAATCAAGGATTATGAGTTAATTCATTGGTCTTCTAACGATGACGACAAGCTCCACGGTGACGGTGGCATGAGGCATCGGACGTGGTGCTCCCGACTTGAAGGGAACTCGAACGGCAGTGACAAAGCCTCTCGAGGCTCATGGCCACAAAGAGAGGGGGAGCCGTTCACTTGGGGTGGTGAACTAGTAGAGCAACAATGACAGTGTACAATGCGAGGAACGGCGGATGAGAAGCAGGGATGGTGGCGGATGGCGATGATGGAGGTAATGAGGGTGGTGGCGCCCGGTCTCAAGGAAGAAGAAAGAAGAGGAAGAAGATGAAGAAGATGAAGAAGATAAAATGAGGAAATGGATATGAAGAAGAAGAATAAGAAGAAGAAGAAGAAGAAGCAAAAAGATGAGAGAGAAGAGGAGGATTTGGCATCCAAGGGGGCGAAAATAAGAGAAAGAGATTTCCTAATTGCAAATCCAACGCAATCCCTAAAATCCTCTCCTCTTTTTCTTTATTCCTTTTGTCTTGTAGCCCATAAATGTAAGGGCATTTTAGACTTTTCACATACTTTTTGTCTGCCATCTTGAAAAATTAATTCTATTTTCAATTGAATGAATTAGGCCTTTCATTAATGCGCCTATAGTGTTATTCTCTGATTTGATCACTCTTGACACCTAAATTTTGTGACCCATTTAGACATTTAAAAAATTAGGGGTTTAATTTTATCCTGAAAAATAAAATCACATGGCATATAGTTTAGGAACATTTTTGTTTATTTTATTGGACCGACGGCGAGTGCAAAATTTTTCACATATTCCAGTTAGATTCTTCACACATTTATGCAATATACACCAAAATGATGTATTTTCGAACAAAAAGGAAAATTTTGGATAGAATATGTGAAAAATACAAAGGGAATATTGCACAAGGTGGATATATTTCAATGATATATTTAGGGTATCATGCGCCAACAAAAGGAAAAAGTATATACCGTAGAGATACATTTTTTTAGACCTATATAATACCTCGCGTGCAATTTGTTTGGGGAGGCCACACATATCAATCCACACGGCCATACAAGGGGAGCTTCTCTAGGGTTCGTCGAGGAAAGAAACACAAAAAAAGTCAAAAAAAAGGGAAAGGAGAGATTGGACGTGAGAAAGGGGGCACAAGAGAAAAGTGCGCAGAGAAGAGAGAAGGGACGTGCGGCGAGAGGGAAAAGAGAAAAAGAAAAAGAAAAAAATAACTGAAAAAAGACTTCAATGTTTCATCTTCTCCGGGTTTGCTGCTGCACCCGGTCCCTCCAGACGCTGGTCTTGTCTGCACTTTTCCCTCCGTCGTGTCTCTGCCGAACCCAGAAACCGGCCACCACCGAGCCTCCCGGCTCCTCGCTGAACCGCCTCCACGAGCAGCACCACCACTCCGCCTTTCCTGCTCCGCCCGAGCCCGAGTCGACGCCGAGCCACCTCACCGAGCCGTTCCATCCTCTGCACAGGCCAGCCTCGCCCTCAGCTGCGACCCGAGCGCAACGGACACGTGCACGACTTCCCTCCCGCGACGCCGCTCGGGCCGAACCCCTGCACAAGACTTGCTGTTCGCAATTAGCGCGTGACCCGCGAGTCCCCCACGCCGGTCTCCGCCGTTCCTCTTGTTGTCGGGCTCTTCCGCCACCGGTTTGCCTCGCCGGAACCCAGCGGCGGAGCTCTCCGCCGGAACCCTTCGCCGGGTCCCAAACCGGTGGTCAAGATTTTCTTTTATTAAAAAAAGAAAAAAATCGAATTAGGTAGATTTGCTTTATTTTATTAGGCCGGATTATTTTATCTTATTTTATTTTTATATCTTGGTTTCTTTGTTTATTTCTCATGGTTAATTGAAAATCTCAATGTATCACCCGATTCGCAACCGCGCCGAGGTTTTTATTTCATCTATAAGGCTTTAGATGAAATAATTAATTAAGCGGGAATAAAATTGAGCTGAGACTTAGAACCGGGGAATGAGAGTAAATTTGCGCGGTATGCATCCCACTGTGGGCGAACAACCCCCGTTCAAGCCCTTTAGGGACAGCCTTTAGGTAGGAAATCACTTTCGGCCCTTTAGTTCAGAGTCTTGAGACACTCGAGATGCCGGGATGGAAGCGTTCTAACCTACCCAAGCTGCATTTCTTGAAGGATCCTACCAGGCTGGAAGAAGAGGAGTTTAGAAGCCATGGAGAGATTTTCACAAAGCACACTTTACTTGAGGGACTCCGCCCAAAACATTACACCCTCCCTCGCCTTATATAGGCAATAAGAGGTCACAAAAACACACGAGGGGGACCTAGCTCACGGGTCGGGGAATAACAGAGGGCACCGAAAGGGGAATTATTCGCACACTATGAACAGAAACTATACGCAGGACGGTGACATTTCCCTAGCCTAGTGCTACAAAAGAAAAGTGAGCAGTGATTTTGTAGGTGATGCTTTTTCAGGTGATGCTTTTTCTTTTCCCCTATCTTTCGGGGTTTTGATACGATTTCGTAAATTTGCCATATACGGTTCTCTTAGTAAGGATCCGTGGAATAGTGGCAAAAATAGAGGTTTGAGGAGGTGGGGGTAAATACCCGGTTTTAACGGGAGGTGCCAATGGGTCGAATGGTTTGAACCTTCCTTCTTCAAGAAGCTGAATTTGGATTTTGAGCTTTTCTATTTACGGCTGTGGACTTTCGGGATAATGGTACCCACTTGATTATCGGATCTTTATTGGGAAGGTATCTGAGGAAACTTCAATATTCTTGGCGATATGTGGTCAGGCAATATGTACCTTTGTTAAGGTGCATACCAAGAAATTCAATTTCTGTCTGGGCAATATTCATCTTCCTTGCGAGCATAATACCATGCTTCTTTACGATTTCAAAACTGTTCCAAGGAGTTGGCGGTGTGATTGTTCATCGGGGTGTAGAGCAGAATATCGTCAATGTATACGCTGCACTTGATATAGAATTGGTTTGGAAGATGCGACACATGGCCTTTTGGAAAAGGGATGGTGCTACCTTTAAGCCAAAGGAAGAACTTTCCATTGGAAGTGTTGGTTTGGAATACAGAATCTGTCTTGGATCTTGTCTTCGGGATGGATGCCCGGTACCAAAATCCGGCTTTGAGGTCGGAATTTGGAATAGATGTAGGCCTTGGTTAGACCACTAAAGAGTGAGTCTCTAGATGGTAAAGGAATTATCGTCTTGGAGGAAAGATTGAGGTTGATAGTTGATTACCAATCTCATTTTTCCTCTGTTTTGCTCGGGCACGCTTATTGACATAAAAGGCTTCAAGCCCATTGTGAGTCGAGACTTCAATAAGGCCTTGTTGCAAAAGTTCTGAAAGCATTCCCTTTGGGCTAAAACCAAATGTTCTGGTTTCATTCCCATGTGGCTCGCCTTGGATTTGGGTTTATGTCTTCGTTTTTTTGAAAGGAAGGCGAACAAGAACTCTGGTTTTTCCATAAAGGATAAGAGCACTTTTGAGCAAATTCTGCATGGGATTCCGAACAAGATTCTAGCAATTTTTGCATGATTGGGTCTAGTAGACTCATTTCAATGGAAAACAGTCTTTGGATATTAACAAAATCAGAGAATTGATCTTTATATCTAAGACCTTTTCAGGGATAACGAAATTTGAGAGATTTGAGTCATGATGTCCCACTCAATTATCGATCTTTATTGGGAAGGTTAGATCCAAAAATCTTTGCGGTTATGGAACATCAAAGGGAAGAACTGGACAGTCACGGGAGTGGTTCTAACATTTGTGGAGAAAGTATCTCTGACCTTAATTGAAGTATCGGATGTAAGGGGTCCGAGAATTCTTCGGGAAGAATTTTGGTGTCTAGGATAGAACAACTTGCTCTGTGTCAATGAGAGCAATAACGAGTGATAGGCTTAGCAAACTTTGATGTAAGGATTTTTACGGGAAGTGTGGACAAGTGAGTCGGCTTGAAATATGTCAGATTTGGTTCTGGGGACGATGGTGATATGTGGAAAATTTCTTCAGACTCTGAGTCTGACTCAGTTTCACTGGAAGTTTGGTAAGAGGGAATGGCACAAAGAGTTTGGTCAGATGGTTCTTCATCAGCAGAGAATAAGGATTCAATATCATCATTTTCGACAAATACCTATTTCGTTCTCAATATGATGGATTAGATGATTCCGACCTTTTCTTGCTTGAGGACAACTTTTGGCAAAGTGTCCTTTCGATTGCGGATACCAGCATCGATTTGATTTCTTGTGGCTTGTGCGATCCTTTCTTTTGCGTAGGTATCGCCATTTCTTCTTTTTCCGGAAATGCTTTGAGCCATGTTTGGATTTCTTTATCCAAAACTTCTTGTAATGTTTTTTCTTCCGAGAATACTTGCCACATGTACCATCACAGTCTTTCTTGGAGCATTTGATTTTTAGCTCTTGACTAGAACAGCTGATTCAAGGCGCTTGTCATCGTGATGTATGTACGCACCATCTTGCGTTTAAGCATAATTCTTCTAGGCATAGATGGATTTCTTGCTGTATTTCCCCTAAGGGAATATCTTGTACCCGTCTTTGCTTTCCAAAGAACGATCTTTCAACCATGCTGGGGACAGTTCTTTCGGGATGGAAGTGAGGAAGACATGCTTCAAATTTGGGTCTGCTCCAACTTGATAAAAGGTTTGAAGCATTAATTTAAAATGCTTATCAAGACCCAACCAAGGCGAGCCACATGGGAATGAAACCAGAACATTTGGTTTTAGCCCAAAGGGAATGACTCAAATCTCTCGCCGCATTATCCCTAGAAAAGGTCTTAGATATAAAGATCAATTCTCGATTTTGTTAATATCCAAAGACTGTTTTCCATTGAAATGAGTCTACTAGACCCAATCATGCAAAAATTGCTAGAATCTTGTTCCGAATCCCATGCAGAATTTGCTCAAAAGTGCTCTCATCCTTTATGGAAAAACCCAGAGTTCAGATCAAATTATCAATTTTACTAGCGAAACATTATCCCTTGATCGAGCGATATGTGATGTCCTTTTTGGGGTAATTTTGAATGGATTTGATCGTTTTTATTTATCTTGAGATATGTTTGAGATATAATATCACATGCTTTAGGGTTATTTGCATATTTGGGCAAAGCATTCCATTTATCATGAATTTTTGAAATAAAAATTGAGTTAGATTAGATGCATGTTAGGATATTACTTGTTTTAGGGTTTGCATATTTAGAATAGGAATTTTAATTTCGAATTTCATAAAAATAAAAAAATTCAAATAAATCAATTTAGGTTGCTAGATCTTAATTTAGGTTGCATGCTTAATTACTTGGCAATTATTAATTTCGAAAATTAATAAAAACAGCAAAAAAATCATATAGAATTAGGACATATTTTGCACGTCATTGCATATTATGATTAAAACTGCACTTAGTTTAATTTTAGATAATAGTTTTTTTAAATTTATTATAAGTGTAGGTATTTTATCAAATAGATTGCATTTTAGGATTATTTAGGTTAAGATAATATTTTAGTTCAAATTAGGATTTGGCTCAACCTAATTCCTAATATAAACTAATTAGGATCTTAATCTAATTAGGTAATTTTCACATTTCACCTAATTTCGAATTTCATGAAAAGTACAAAAATGCCATAGGTTGAATTAGTTTTATTTTCTAGGATAGATTGCATTCTTTTAGGAAAAAGAAAGAAAGGAAAGAAAAGGAAAATGTCACATGCACATCATTAGGATTAGATTCATTGAAATGCATGTCATGTGGTAGTTGTTGCTAGGCCCATTCGACTAGAAGTTACATGTCATTAGAGTTAGGTTATTTAGTTAATATTGCATCGCATATTGCATAATTTTCATTAAATAAGTGAAAACAAAAAAAGAGAAGTTGCGTGGTAATTAGAAACCATATCTAGGGTTGTTGATGTGATTTCTAATTTAACATTGCAGATGCTTTTGTTGCTTTGAGGTAAGTTTTTGCAATTTATTTATTGTTTATCTGGGTGTTAAATTGGTAGATTGCGCACCCGCATGATCACCTCGCATGTTAGGAAAATAGATTTAAAACCAATTTAAGCTGCCTGCAAAAACATTTTTTGAAAATAAAAGAATGGTACCGAAAGGGCATTAGAGAAATCTAGTGTAACCAAGTCCCCGTACCCATAATCTCTGGTTCGTAGGAGTAAAGTAAAACTCTGTTACTTTACTTGGGTTTCTAATCGACCCACCAAAAACAGATTAGTGGCGACTCCCGATTAAAAAAATCAATTGCATGTTAAGAACTTGAACTTAAGTCGCGAATTGGTATGGGCTTGGGAGAGCCCGAATTAAGTCTAGGCTTAATAATTCATTAGCCAAACCCTAGGTGATTCACACCCAAAATTTTGGTCGCGACAATCACTCATGAGATAACTAGACTATTTGGGAGAAGTTATTAAGGGATTTTAACGTAATAGACTTGAGAATTCAATCGTGAATCGACTACTCGACAGTGCTAATCTATAAAGTCATTACGGCACAATGGAAAATCTATCAAAGACCGGAGATAGGTCGATTCGACCGAGATAGGTGATTAAAGTGTGGGTGATTCCATCCGATTGCAAAATTCTCGTCAATCGGCACTAGACCGATTTTTCCGTCGTTTTGGTAGTATGTGCCCGTATTTGAAATCTCGAGATTTTCACAACAACTGAGAGTCGTCAATGGGTCGAAGATGTACATTGTGACTTGAGATAAATCGATCACAGGTCATTTACACAAAAAATTCCTGAAATCTATCTAGTAGATTAGGTCACGTTAAAATCATGTTAGGTTGAAATTAATCGTGAATTTGAACCCGTTCAGAAATTGAAAGTTTTGTCATGTCACGATTTATTTTAAGAATGTCTACTCATTCTTCGAAGAATTTTCGGCGATTTTGGGATTTTTGCTGAAAATCGATACGGACGATTCGGAAAACGAACGAAAATTCAAATTGGCCGAATTGAGGGAGTTTTGACTTCCAAGTTGAGCTATTTTGTGAAGGGGACTTACAGAAATTATGTGGGCTTCTTCCTTAGTAAAATTGGACATCAAATTGGGAAAATTTGGTGAAGAATTGAAGCTCAATTTGTTAAATTCATATGCTAGGATGGGGCTACAACTTTGGTCTTCAAATTAGTTTAATTGTGAGGATTTATTCAAGAAAGTAATAAGGGGGACCAAGCATTTAATTAAGTAGATAACATTGTTGACTTTTCCCCATTTTTCTTGGCTTCTCTCACACAATTTTGCCCCCTCCTTCGGTCCTTCTCAACCACGCATTCTCCTCTTCGAGTGTTTGCTTCACTGATCCCCCTTCCTGTTTTGTTTCCTTTCAATTTATTCCTTCAAAGCCAACGCCAACTCTCCTCTCTCCTCTATTCTTCCTCTCGCCATCGCTGCTTGCAGCCATGCACATCCCCCATTGTCTGTCCCCCGCAAGTCAACCTTCATCCACCGAAATCTCTTCTTGTTAACTCCACCAATCCGCTTTTCCCTTTTCCTTCATGCAGCTCCACCGGATTTGCTTCCCTCCGCCAACACGTCCACAAAAAATTTCCCAACCTATTGCTAAGCCCGCTTCATCTCGCTGCAAGCTACCGCACGCTAGGCCCAACGTTCAACTTTCTCAAAGCCACGAGGTCAGCCCACATGTCCGCAGCGCCTCCACCAAAGCCGAGCCAATTGGCCGCAAATTTCTAGCCAACTTTGTGGTCGATTTCGACCTGGTCCAAGCCTCGGTTGGTGTCGCCGCTCGGAGTTTATTGCTCGCTTTCACGCCATCGTCACCATGGACTCACCGACTCGCAAATCTGGTTAGTTTACCAACTAAACTCTACTTAGAGAGTTAATTATGCTTATGAGGTAATTAGTTTAAGTTAATTAAGGTTTAGGTGGTTAGTTAGATTAGATTAGTAATTTAATTATCCAATTTTGCATGTTAGGTTGTTAAATTAAATTAATTTGAGATTAGACATGTAGTATTAATTATCTACATTGGTTCGAAATTTTCTAGGCCCATTTCGGTATTTAATTTAGCATTTTCGGCCTAGTTTTGTATTTTTTGGTATTTATTGGTATTTATTTAATTAATTTCCGTAATTATTTAATTAATTATTATTTTCTGGAAATTAGACCGGGATAGCCGGTAACCAGAATTTTGTGCCGATTGCAATTGTGTGGTTGGTTTATTTAATTGAGTGATATATTGTGCAATTTGAATTAAAGTTGTAATTTTGGGTAATTATCCCAAAATTGAATAATTTCAATAATTAATTAGAAATTACCGGGGCATTGGTTTACAATGCCAAAAAGCTTTCAAATATTGTATAAATAGTTAGATTTTCTAAAATAAAGATATTATATTTTTGGCTCAGCCGACCGTATACCCACATATGATTATTTTATCAGGTACATTTTAACACGATGAAATTATGCCAAGTTGGGTATTTAATTGAGGAATTGAGGTGCAAATCACAAGATCCTTGGCCAGGAGTAATTTATTGTGGTTCAGCTTAGGTAAGCAATATAGATCTATAATAGCTTTGGTGAGCAATAAAACTCTAGCAGCTTTGGTGAGCACCGTAGATATAAGCTTCAAGTGAGTAAAGATTATCTAGCAATTTCGGTGAGCAATAATTGATATAGCAACTTCGGTGAGAAATATAGACATCAGCTTTGGTGAGCAATGATATATAGATATATTTATCAACTTCAAAGTGAGCTAGACCATCTATTTCAGCTTAGGTAAGCGGTGTTCGAATCGATAGAGTTTATAGACGGCATTGATGGTATGGAGTCGATTGGATTGATTGATCGGTGACTCAATTTGATTTGATTGAATTGAATTGAATTGTTTGGGTTTATGAATTGTACTGACTTTCAAGAAGGAACTGAGGCAAAGGTAAGTCCTCTAACTCATGTTTTATGCTTAGGTAACCCTTGGGCATATTTTCTTCATAGTTGGAGTTTAAGAGGTGAACTTGCTGAGACATTATCTCACCCTGTCATGGGTTCAACTTTTTCAAGTCCTTAGATGGCGGTTGTCGAGGACCCGAATCCCGGAGTCTAGGGAGATGGAGACCGGAGGATCGGCCGAACATGTTTGACTAGTTGGTCATTGTCACGCCCGAACCCCGAGACACGTGAACAACCCACCATGGTCATGTAAATGCGACATTCCTAAGTAGTGTCGCCGACCCCATTTAAATTATTGTGCGCATGCGGAACATGCTAAGAAACCCCTGACAAAAACTTATGGGATAGGACAGCAGGAAAATCAATTAAAAATCAAACAAACATACCTTCATACATCATCATCATCATCAATCCAGGGTTTACATACACCAACAGGATCCAGAGACTATATGCACCAAAAATGGGTCGAGTTTATGTGCATCAAAAGGGGTCGGGTCTACGCAACATGGATCAGTCCACCAAAAAGAGGAATAGTCCTATAACTACTAATTGGCCTCGTTCGACGATCCCACATCTTCCACATCTGACTGCCCTGGGTCTGGAGACAATGGGTTGTCCACCATACCATCAAGAAGGTCAGCTACACCCTCACCCGAATAGCATCCATCACAGCGAGTGGAATATCAAACCGCCAAGTGGACCAATCCTAAAGCCATTAGCCCAAAAATGGAACCAAGCCCTAAACCTATGGGGTACCCTATCATCTTCGGTCTCTTGGATCCATACGGTGGTCTTGATCAACTCATAAACCCAATGGCTCCCAGGATCAGGGAAGTTGTGCACTTGCTCGATGATCTGCACTGGGAGGCCATTCTTCTCCGAGGGTCCCGCCATCTACGGCCCTGTAATGTTTTTCCTAAACCGGGATGAGACATTGTCTCAGCAAGTTCACCCCTCCTAAACTCCTATTAGAAAGAAAATACACCCTAGAGTGGTCTAACCACACAAAGACATAAAACTTACCTTGCCTTCTTGCCTTCCCGCAGATTAGTACAATTCATATCACTCAATCACAGTGTAACAACATGGACTTAAGCTGTTGGAACACAATCTATTTCAATTAATTCGTAATCACAGCAAGCGTTCCTATCATTATTCACTGCCACACAAGGGCATAGCCTACTTGCAGTTCGGCTATTTTACGACATATAGCTAGGCATCGCCTCCCCACCTTAGAGCGCGGCTTCGTTCGTACATCGACGGTGTTCCCAAGGAGCATGGGCCCAAAATCAACTGCGACCCGCATCCGTTGTATGGGGCATCCCATATAGGGGCAATTCCAGCTCAATAGCTCAAGAAAACTCCTCTTAATTATCACATGATAATCTCATAATCAATTCAAGGCACTTTGCACATAATTCACATATTTCAATTACAATATTAATCTTTAAAAATTCAATTCCGATGCCAAACCCGACATTTGAGATTTTCTAAATAAAATCCATATTTTCCACAATCAACACTCAATTTGCATTAACCACTCATCAATTTCAAATTTTAAATATAAAGCAGCGATCGGCACGAAATTGAAAGGTGTAGGATCGAAAATAATTTTTCGAGTTTTTTTATAAATAATAATATTTTAATGATTTTCGGAATATAATATATTATTAAATAATCCAATAATTTTGAAACATTTATTTAAATCATAAACAAATTCCTTTAAGTCACATCAAGGCTTATATTAAAATAAACCTACTTAACCTTTAAACTAAACATACTTTACCTTAATTAATCACCTTAAACTAATCCACATCTAAATAACCTAATCTAACAACCTAATCTTAATCAATCTAAGCTAAACACACTTAAGGCATCATTAACCCACTAATCAAGGTTTAGTGAGCTAAACTCACCGGAATCACTTTCGATGAGTCTCCGCGAAGAGCACGACGACGCCAACGACAAACCTACATGGATCAACACCAAATGAGAACTAAAAGGGGGCAAATCGAGCTTGGAAGGGGCTGGATCTTGCTTGAATTTCTAGCCACTGACCGAGCTTGGAGGAAGGCGGCATGGTGGCAGAATGGGCGGAGGAAAGGCGGAGGAAGACCGGCGACAGCTCAAACAACAACCGGCGGCGGCTCCGGTGGTCTTGCTAGCTCCGATGGTGGCTAGTGAACGGCGAGCAGCTGCTGGCGAGGAGGGACGACAACGCTGGAGTTCGGGCGGAGGTGGAGCAGCTTGACGCGGGCGAGACGGCGACGTTGCGAGCTTCGCGAACGGCGAGCGACGAGGAACGCGAGCGAAGGGCGACCGGCCGAGTGAGCACCGAGCGGCGAAGAGGGGGCGGACGAAGGGGGTGGTCGCTGGTTTCCTTTCAGCTTTTTCCCCTCTCTCTCTCTCTCTCTCTTCCTAGTTCAAATGAAGAAGATGATGGGGACAAGGGGAAAGTGACATCCCACCTTTCCAAGAGCTCATCCCCACCTTCCACTTGTCACCACCCTAGCCAATCTTGCCTCCCCCATGACATCACTTGTGATGTCACCATCCACTAACTCCAACCTTCCATAACTTTAGTCCCGTCGCGACCAATTTTTCAAGGTGTGAACCACCTAAAATTTGGCTAATGGATTGTTAAGCCTAGACTTAACTCGGGCTCCCAAGCCCATACCAATTCGCAACTTAGGTTCAAGTTTATAACATGCAAATGATTTTTCAATTAGGAGTCGCCACTAATCTATTTTTGGTGAGTTGATTAGAAACCCAAGTAAAGTAACGGGAGATTCACTTTACTCCTACGAACCAGAGACTATGGGTACGGGGACTTGGTTACACTAGATTCTTCTAATGCCCTTTCGGTACCTTTCTTTTTATTTTGAAAAATGTTTGGCAAGCAGTTTGAATTGATTTTAAATTTATTTCCTAACATCATACAGGTGCGCAAACCATCAATTTAACACCCAGATAAAGCAGTGAATAAATTATAGGATTTACCTCGAAGCAACGAAAGCATCTGCGTTGTTAGATCAAAATTCACATCAGCAATCCTAGATATGATTTCTTATTAACACGCAATCACTCAATTTTTGCTTTCGTTTTAATGAGAATCATGCAATGCAATATACTAATCTAACATGCAATGATATGGCATAGCTATATGACCTAAACTATATGACATAAGTAAAAAAAATGATTTTTTGTGTTTTCTTAGTGACCATGCAATAATTAAATATGCAATCTAAATTAACCAAATGACCTAACTCTGATGACGAGGAAATTCTAATTAAATGAACCTAGCAATTACTAAATGACGTGCATTTCATGAACCCAATTCTATATGACGTGCACGTGATTTTTTATTTTCTTAATAAGCATGCAATCTATCCGATATGCAATGACGTGCAAAGAATGCCCTAATTCTAATTTTTCTTTTCTCTTATGAAATTCAAAATTAAAATGGCCAAATAATTAAACCTGCAATTCAAATTTAAAACTAACATCCTAGATGAATGCAATCTAATTCAAAGATATCATCTAACCTAGATATCATCTAAACATGCATTTTAAAAAAACTAACTAACCTATCATGCAATCAATCCTAATCTACATGGGATGGGAATGCAATTTTTTTTTGTATTTTCGGGATAAATAGAACAACTATGAGATAAACATCAAACCAACCATGATCGTCAAGAATATTATCCATCACTCAATTTGAAATTCAAATTTGATTATCTCGCTAATAAAATCGATAAATTGATCTTAAGCCTTAAAGATCAAGATATCAGTTTTACTCCCGCGTGAATAATTATTCTATCTAAAGCCTTATAGATAGAATAAAAGTTCGTGCGGTTGCGAATTGGATGCTACATTAGGGAATTTCAATCATGTATTGGAAAAAAAATCAAACAAAGAGATAAAATATCAAAACCTCAAACAAGATAAACAAATCTACCTAATAAGTTAAATCTACCTAAAAGATAAACCTATCAAATAAAGTAAAATAGATCTATACCTAAATTTGAATTTTTCCAAAAAACCAATCGGTAGAACGGACCAACGATGGGCACGGCACGGCACGGCTCAGCTTTAGGGCAACGGTTGTGGCAATATCTCGGCTTGGCTTGGCACAATTTGCGACGATTTCGATGGGCTAATGTTCGGGACATCAATGTGGCGTCGAGTTAAACATGGAACAACAACGTTGACGCAGCAAAATCAGCAAGCTTCACCGATATTGGGTTGGGTCGTGATGGACACGATTCAAGCCTGAGGAACTCACAGACACGCCTACACCGATACTGCTCAATCCACTTTGAAGCACACCTCGACACCTGGATGTGGGCAGCAATTGGGACAGCAAACAGTCAACGTTTGAAGATCCAAATATTTGCTGGAGAAGTTGAGGAATTTGCTGTGATGCTCAGCCCTCCTTGACGCGCCCTTGGACTAACGTGGCAGAACAATGGGAACAGCAAATTAGTTGACGTTGGGCGCCCTTCACAGACAAAACACAGGCACCGAGAAGGAGCTGCAGGCACACGTGGAGATCACCGATGTCGATGGAGCCTCCTTTGAAATTCCGAAGGTAAAAGGCACCGAGAAGGAGCTGCAGGCACGCGTGGGGATCACCGATGTCAATTGATCACCGAAAATCAAAGGGCAGCACACGTTCGCCAACGGTTCTCCCTCACGATCCGTCCCTCTCTCTCGATTCTCAACTTTTCGTCCTCAATTTTTTGAAAATCCCCCTCGGCTCACGAAAATTATGGCTCCTTTTATAGTGATTTTCAGATGGCCATTTTTATAGCAACTTTCAACTTTCCATCTTTTGTTGCATTAAATCAAGCCTGCAAATCGGAACGTGATTTCGCAATCAACTCGATCCTACTCAGATTTCTTCCATTTTGCAAAATTCTTGCCTCTTATTCACTTGATTTTTAAATTGCTTCTGCATTTAACAAAATCCGAATGATCATCAGAATTTCAAATTTCCATGCATAATCAATTAAATAAATTTCCCCCATTTTTTCCTTTTATTTGTTCTAATGCAATTGTTATTTTCCTTATTTTCCTAGATTTACTAAAAATAGGTGTCAACAAGTCCAATAGGTTCAATTTCATTTTCTGCCGGGGTCCAATTATTGTACATCTAATTTCTTCAATTCCCATCAATTATCTTCCAATTGAGTCCAAATTAAAGTTCATAATTTAATCCAATGTTCCTAATAAATTTTGTGACACACCATGATTTCCAATTTCAGAATTCGATCTCAATTTCACAGTTAATCTCACTTTGGCACGATACAAGCGTGGCCCAACCTACCGGGTAGCATTTAGAAATTTTTGTGCATTTGACCTGTGGTTGATCAATTCAAGCCACAATGTACATCTTTGACACATTGACGACTTTCGATTGTCGGAGTAATCTCAAGGTTTCAAATACGGGCACAGGGTACTCAATCGATAGAAAAGTCGGTCCAGTGCCGATCGACTAGAATTGTGCGATTCCACCACCTGATCACATGCCTCTATCGAGCCGACCTATCTCCGATTTCTAATCGATTTTTATTTGTGTCGTAATGACCCTTGCAGATTATCTCGGTCGAAAGGTCGCTTCGATCAAATTCTCGAGTATGATGCATTAGAATCTCTTAACAGCTTCACCTGATAGACTAGTTTTCACATGAGTGGCCGACTCAAGGAAATGAACTATATGCGTGCCAACGAAATGCCTGTCTCAATTTATTGAAATTAAAATTGGAAAATCGGGATGTCACAACATAGGACATTTCCATTTTTATTGAGCCGGTCTTTTATAGACAGCCCAGTATTGTATATAAACCTTGTGTGTTTATATAAAGCTTGTTTTTTATGTGAATGGTTTCCTGCTTTCCTATCCCAAGCTTTTGGTTGTCAGGGGATTTGTTTTGCTTCCACATGCGTATTAAAATGAATGGGTCGGCGACGCGTCTTAAGACGTCGCATATTTATCGACCACTGAGGGATGGGCACGTGCTCAAGGCTTAGGGCGTGACATTTTGTCCCAAAAATATATTCTTTATTCCATTTTCCTTTAAAACTAAATTCTTGGCCCATAAATCATCATTTTGTCACTGGATTTGAATTTTCCTTTTCCAGTCTCCAATTTTGGTTTGATAATTCCTTTTTCAAAAATTCCAAACTTGCCGATAATTCAACGGATGATGAGGTGACATCCAACAAATTAGTTTTGAAACCCTCAAAGGTTCGATACTCGAAATCAAATAAAATTTTATGGTTAAAAATCGATCAAATGTGACTTTGGTACAACTTAAATTATCAAGCGGCTTTTAGGGATTTTCGCGCGATTGACTTGTAATCAATAATTTTCAATTTACTTTTGTGCCTCTTCAAATCATGGACGGCCTTCAATTGTCATCTAATCATGAGGGTTCAATTACATACGCTAAATATAAGATTGATAGAAAATCGGTTTATCGTCAGTTGACGTTGGTATCGTAATCTTGCAGAACCACCCATGAACCGACTACGTACTTTTGTTAAATCAATTTATATTTGTTTGCTAATTAACTTATAACAGCATAGTATTAATCTTTGTCAATTCTTATGGTCGAGTGGTCGATCTCTGACTGAATTCTCTAGTCTTTCGCATTTTAACCCTTTTATGACCTCACCCAATAAATTAGTTAATATATGAGTGATCAGTTTAGAGAAAAATAACCATAAACACATCGATGAAATAAGCGTTTCACATATTTCAAAATAGAGGCCAAATTTCGGGATATCACAACACATAAGAATAAATGGTCAATTGATGAACTCTTGACCATGTGTATTTAAGAGGAAGAAAGACTAATTTTGGAATCGGGAGAAAGTGCTCATTTGACAATATAAGGAAAGAATAAGAATCATGGCAAGCAGAAGGAAAGGGTAAGATACTTCCTCAAGTTGACATTAAAAAGAATCCAGATATTTCTTTTGTAAAAAGAAGGAAATTTTAGGAAGGATTGTGTCGGATTTAATGCTTGGCTTGAGAGAAAAGGTAATTCAATATCTTGTATTTGTTATAAATCTAATATGGCTTATGTTAGTCATAATACCTGGTGGATTGATTTTGGATTTATAATCCATATTTCGAATTCTTTATAAGTTTTCAAAACCACAAGATGCTAGTGGGAAATAAACAAAACTTCTATGTAGGAAATAAGATGCGCTTGCATGTGGAAGTTATTAGGACATATAGATTAATTATCGATAATGGCTATGTTTTGAATTTGGAAAGGATCTTTCATATTTCTAGTTTTTCTATAAACTTAATTTCAGTTTCGAAACTTGTACCTTTGGGTTACTCTTTTAACCTTTCTGATTCAAAGTTCTATTTTTCATTTTAATTTAAAATCGTTGGGAGTGGTACTTTGTCTGATGATCTTTTTGGATTAATTTACAAGACAATGTCCATTATAATGCGATGCATGTTCATGATAACACTAGTACAAAACAATGTATTGTGAACGAATATTCCTCTATGTTGTGGCACCGGAGATTCGAACATATGTCCATAAATAGAATTAAGCAATTGATAAATGACGGAGCACTCAATAGTTTAGATTTTACTAATTGTGATACTTGTGTGGACTGCATAAAGAGTAAACAAACCAACATGATGAAAAAAAAGGTGCTAAGAGAAGTACAAAAATATTAGAAATCATACATATAGATATTTGTAGTTCGGATATGGACTCATGTGGTCAAAAATACTTTATCTCTTTCATAGATTGTTGACACCTAATTTAGATTAATTTTTAGAAAATAAAAATTAGAGGGAAATTTTGAAAAGAAATTTTGAATTCAAAATAATTCAACAAAGTCGGATTTTGGAGCCATTTCTTTGTTGGAGAAGTTGAGCGAAAATCTCCACCGGTGAGAGGTTGAGCAAAAATCTCTACCGGCGAAACAAACTCGAATTTTCGCTTTATAAATAGAGGGGTTCTTCTTCACCTTTCGAGGGGAGCGGAGGTTCCTCTTCGTCGAAAAAAAGAAGTGAAAAGTGAAAAGAGGAAAAAGAGAAAAGAGGGCTTCGATTTGTGGGAAAGGAAGAAGAAGAAAAGTCAAAAGAAAAGAGTTTGCAGAAAATGCAGAGAGGTACAGTAGGAGAGAGAGAGGGGATGTTTGGCAGAGAGTGAGAAGAAAAAGAAACAAAAAAAAAGGGGGGAGAAGAACACTGTTCTTCTTCCCCGGTGGGCTCGTCCACCGCCAACCGCACTGGTCACCTCGCCAGCACCGCCTCACGCCGGACGCCCGTGCCTGCACCTCCACCGCAAAGCACCTCCGCACAGCCACTTTGAGGTTTCCTCCCGCGAGCTCGCGTCTAGCCCCCGCTCCCCGCCGTCGCGACCCAGCCCCGACGCTAGCAGATCTGTGATCCCCTGCAGCAGCCGCATGCCGAGCCGGTTCACCGCGCTTGCTCCTCCACCCGAGTGCCGACGCTGCTTCCGCTGCTATGGCCCGAGCTCTCCCCTGTTGCTCGATCATCGTCTCCTCCCGACGACCAGACATTCCCCGCTGCTGCGGATCGCGACACCAGCAGCTCACCGAAGCCCGCTGACACCGCCGTTACTGCTTCCCCTTTTGCCGTCGCTGAGCACCACTAAAGCCCGACGCTGCGCCCTCCTCCGAACCGACGCCTGCGACCTGCCGCGATCTGCAGTGCCCATCACCGCACGCCTCGTCCCTTCCGCAGGTCGCCGTGCTGCCCTCCGACCCAGCCCGCCGGACTTCTTGCCGTGCTGCCCTCCCGGCGACACCCGACGCCACCGCCTCGAGCTCCTGCCGCCGCCGCTCCCGATCCGAGCCCCGCCGTGCTCCCGACCCACCTGTTGCCTCCCCGTTTTTGTTGCGGGGCTTTAGGTAGTATATATATATTTTACTTATTTCATGTTATGTTAGCTTTTTTTAAGTTGTAGTATTGTATGTCAATATTTGTAGACTTTGTAGACATTATGAGTTTTATCCCAAACTAAGGTAATTATTAATTTGACCCGTAAGACTTCGGGTCATTTTTTTAATTACTTTAATTTTTAGTAATTTTACTAGTATTTCAATCGTTAAATCGTTATAGAGTTAAAATAATTGTTAATTTAATCCGTGAGACAACGGATTATTTTTTCGGTTATTTTAATTCATATCATCTTTCTTTTAAAATAATTACTTGTTTGGAAAGATTAAAAGAAAAAGCAAAAAAAATAAAAAATGCATAAAAATCTAAATATTGCATTAGAGCATTTAGGTTTAGTAAAATAGGACTATAGTCTTAGGGTTAGTAAATTAGAATTGCATTTATAGGATTATAATTTTAGATTATACTTTTAGATGGGTGATTTTTGTTAGGACTAATTTCAAATAATGTTGGCATGTCATGATATAGTTTTTAAGATAAGATATAGCTTAAGTTAAATTGATTCCTAAAATAAATTAGAATATCATTCACTTTAGTTAGTCTAATTAATTTTAATTTCGAATTTCAATAAAAAAAAAACCAAAAAATATTAGGTACATGTTAGTTAATTTGCATAATAGGTTTAATTAGAATTTGTTTATTAGTAAAATATTGTCATATCTAGAACTTAGGTACTTAGGTCCATGCACATTTCATATTAAAGCAACACACCTAGATATTTTTAGATTAAGTCAATTTTCATTTAATAAAACAAAAAGATGAACAAAAAAATGTTATGCGTGCCATATGAGTTATAGTTTTTTTTTTAATAAAAAAGAAAATGCTAAAAGATGATCATTGCACCATTAAGTTACTTTCTTTTCAATAAAAAACATTATGTCATTAAAAAAAAATCATTTCCTTGGTTAGTTAATAGGTTAATTCATAATTAATCTCATATCATCATTATTTAGCATAGGTTGCATATATGCATTAAAAATGAATCATCATTAAAATAAAATAAAAAAGAGCATGCATGTAGAAATACCATGTCATTCATCCCATATCATGTAGCACATGCATATTTAGGATTATAAAAATTAGATTGCATACATATAGTGATAAGTTTAAGTCATAATATATGAATTGCATCTCACATATCATTAAAGTAAAATCCATGCATATTAAATTTAGATTAAGATTGCATATAATTAATTTTTTTAAAGAAAAAGAAAAAATTAGGTGTCATGTCATTTAGAAATCATGTTTAGGACATGCATTTTTATTAGCATTTTTTATTTGAATGTTATTTTATTGATTGCGCACCCGCATGACCACCATTTGCATGTTAGTAACTTAGGTTTAAATTAATCAACATTGCCTGCTAAATATTTTTGAAATTAAAATAAAAGGTACCGAAATGGCGTTAGACTAATCTAGCGTAACCATGTCCCCCGGACCTATTGAATCTCTGGTTCGTAAAAATAAAGTATTCTCCCATACTTTATTTGGGTTTCTAATCAACCCTAATTGATTAGTGGCGACTCCAAATTGAATAGAATTGCATGTTTAAATAGATTAATTTCAAATCGCGATTGGTAGGACTTGGGAGGGTCCGAGCCAAGTCTTAGGACTTAGTAATCCATTAACCTAAACTTTAGGATTGCCCTGAAAATTTTAGGTCGCGACAGCTTGGCGACTCCACTGGGGACAGAGTTAAAACTCATAGTGGACATAGGCCTGTTTTATTTATTTTAAGAAAAATATTTTGTTTGGCAGCATGGAAACAAGGTACGCTCCTAACAAAAAGTGTTAAATGTTTTTGCAGATGTGAGGTATAAGGGGAGTAGTCTTTGCTAACCCTTGTTTTGAAGGTTGGAGTTAAGGATGAATGGTTGAATTTAAATTATAGAAGTGTTTTTGCAATTAAACTGTTGTGCATGTTTTATTGTTTTTAGCACTACACTATTGCACACACAACCCGCGCCGGACTCCGGGCTGCGATAGGATTCTTAGGATGGTGTTGAGAAGGATACTTCCTCTAAAGCGAGACCGCTATATAGAGGTTGACCTTCTCTTCCCGAAAGTTCTTCATGGTGTCGAATGTGTTTGTCCATATCCGCGAGACTGCGTGATATTAAACATTCCATTCGACCGAGCCGGAGTTAGGAGTACCGACACGTTAATGCGAGATTGCAACGGTCGATCATCCTCTTAGCTCCATTTTGTTAAGCCATCTAGATAGAAATCGAGCATCACATCTCATACGTGTGTCTATGTGATTGTCATCTCTTCCCAGTAAAATTAAGTTGTTTAAATTCTCACTATTGCAATTTACTTACTTGCAATTTCGTTGGTCCATGACATTAGGTTTCGTCGTCAGTCTTATTTTATATGCAATGGGAAAAACCGACATACAATTCATTTCTACTTCCAAAAACATATAAAATGAGATGTTTTGGTTTCTTAGTTCAATGTTTAGGGACTTGAATTTCAATTCTTAGTTAGAAAATTTTATTCAAAATTCAAATAAAATGAAGCGATTGACCGTTGTCATGGACCAATCTCATTTGTTATGATACTTACTGCATTATTTTACATTGCTAGGTGACAACACGGCTAATCCAAGATCACCAATCCGTACTCGTTCTAGAGCAACAATGGCTGATAACACCGAACAAACACGTGTTGCTGAACAAACTCGCGTTGCTGCCCTCGAATCGGAGATGAAACAAGTCATGAATGTTCTTGAGCGGCTCTCTAAGCAAATTGATTCTCTCCAAGCAAACACTGCTCCACCAGCTCCGCAAGTTGAAGTGGTGTTACCACAACAGGCTCCCATGGTTGATCCAAGAGATAAATGCAAGAATACAGCTGATCCGAGAGATAAAGGCAAGAATACATCCGCAGTTGGGCCATCTACCTCTTATGATTCCTCCAAGGAGAAAATTACTGACGTGCCTCAAATTGTTGTTGATGAGGAGGTACAAGTGATACACTCGGCTGTACCGAAGACATTTAACAGGAAAACGCTTGATAAAAATCGAGGAGAAACTTAAGCAATTGCGGGGTTCATTTAGCCAAGACCCAACCGACCTGTCCCATTATGCAAAGATCAAGATGCCAAAGAAGTTCAAAATGCCGGACTTTGAAAAGTATGATGGCACATCTTGCCCGAAAATCCATCTCTGAGACTTATGTGGTCGGGATGACCCAATATGTTGATAACATCCCCTTGATGATTCAACAATTTCAAGCAAGCTTTCGACAGACCGGCGTTGCAATGGTATATCATGAAGAAGATTAATCTGCTGGAGACTTGGGAGGATTTGACGGATGCTTTCTTCAAGCAATATAAGTATAATATTGATGTCACTCCATCTCGAGAAGACTTACTTCGCACTGAGAAGAAGAGGACGGAATCTTTCAAGGCATATGTCACGAGATGGAGGATCGTAGCCGCTCGATAACTCCGAGCCAACAGAAAAGGAGCTGATGGATTTGTTCATGAAGACACTCCCGCCCGAGTATCGAAATCGAATCTTTGGGATCGGCGCCGAGTCATTCAATCAGCTAATCCCTGTTGGTGAGCGAATTGAAGTAGCATTGCGTGATGGATGGGCGTCTGATCAAACCAGCTCATATGGAAGAGTCTCAATCAAGAAGGATAAGGAACTTGTAGCGGAGGTTAATGCGGCCTTATGTGCAACCACCTCGCCCTACCCCGAACACCTATCAGGGAGGAGCACGACCATTCTTTGGGCAGCAGAAGAACTCTTCCAGGCGTCAATTTACGCCTCTTCCTAAGCCATTGTCCAAGATCTTGCCAACCCTTCAGAAGAAAGGATTACTCGCTAAAGAGCCTAAGCGACCTAATCCCGAGCGATTCCCCAACTATCATCCGTCCAAGACATGTGCTTATCATATGGGGGAGGTAGGGCATTCTGTTGACGATTGCTATACGCTGCAACACAAAGTCCAAAATCTTTTGGATGCCAAGGTGGTCTCATTCCGAGATGCACAGCCGAACATCTAGAATAACCCACTCCCTGACCACTCAGAAGCTGTGAATACCATTTTCGGTTTTGATACTAAGCCCACCATGTTTCAGATGATGGATGAGGAAGCAGAAGTGATGGACACCCTGGGGCAACCAAGTGGCAAATTCGATTACTATTTAAAGTATTCGGCTCCTCCCAGCTCCTATTTCGACCCACGGGTTATCATCCTAGATGGATGGGGTGGCATAGATGATCCCGCACCTCCAAAGATTGAGAGCTCTGATGACGCATTCGAAGGAATGACTGAATTGTTTGCCATCGACAAAGCTCGAGAGTAGGACACTCCTCTACGCATGAGTCTTTATCGCTTTCTGTATTTGCATATTTGCATTCTCAATTCTATAATTTCCCTCATTTCAATAATGTAATTTGCTTTTCATCCAATAAAATACATGAAGATTTTCATTGTTTTAAGGGCATGTTGAAGTACACCAAACTAGCCCTGTGATGAAATCCTACCAAAAAGAAAACGGCAATGAGCTAATTCTGAAGGCTAGGCTTCTTCATGTTCCCTTGAAAAAAATTTCAAAATAAAATCATCTTCTAGCATGCATCTAATTTACCCTGTTTGTTTCATTTAATTATTTGCTTTATGTTTCAGGTGCAGCTTTGCGCACATTTAAGGAATCTCTATGAGCTCCTTTGCAAAGAGGGGCAAGACATAGACACTTAACAGCTTTGACTTTATGATTTGATAGAGCATGGCCTTTTTGTCATCATAGAATGCTTCCACATGATATTGTGCAATTTGTCAATTCCACTTGAAATTTATCAAAATGGATAATTCAGTGAAAGATGTCGAATTACTTGAACATGTTAAATGAGGTGTGAAAGGCAAGCTTTATCCCATACACAGTCCCTTGTTTATACATTGTGAGGTGAGTATGAAAACGTCTTGTACTTCAAGGTGAAGAGTTTTCTTGCGAAAAGTACGACAACTAAAATGACGAGGGCAGTTCATTTCTCTATCAATGAACCCTTGTTTAACCCCTCTTTGAGCCCAAATACTTGAAGAATTTCTTTCATACTACCCCTGTCAAGAACCACCCCACATTGGGGCAAATGGAGGTAAGTTGACATTGAAGGAGAAGGAAAATGAGTTGAAATTTTCTTGCTTTCACTTGAATCAATCTTCAAGTTGTGCTATTACATTGAATTCATGTGATAATTTAAGTGCCTTAGGATGATGAAGAGCAGTTCTTTCTTTATCCTACACACTTATATCCTTTGCATATCCCACTTGAGCCTATGAATTCATTTCATGTCAAACCCAGCTTGGTGATCATCCCCTACACCGGGGCAAGATGAAAGACAATCATTCGAATAGCATGGTCTAAAATGCTGATGAAAGAAAACTGTGTGAGTCCGAGAAAATAAATGCAAAAATAAGGGGCAAGAAAAAGCAGTGTGCTGGTAAAAGCAAGGCCAATGCCCGTGAAAAGAAGAGAGAAATGATTGATGAATTGGGGGCATGAAAAAGAGCAGTGTGCCGATCGATGCCTATCATCAAAGAAAATGATCTCCAGTTGAATAATCATTGGCATCAGTGATAAACTCTTGAGCCAATAAAGAAATTTGTCAAGAAGACAATCAGTGGCGAAGAAAACTAGTAGTAATGTCAAGATGATCACCAACTCTTACCCATTACATACATCTTTGAGCCTAACGATCCTTTCGTTTCTCAAACCCAAGAGCCAAGCCTATGTTACGTCCCTTACAAAGTCTCTTCAGATTAAGGCACTTGAATTAACATAGGAATCCATATGTTTTAAGCATTGCTCGAAGAAGTGCGAGCAAGATTATTTCTTTCTCATTTTACAGGGTTCTTGACTTGTAAACCCGGAGATGATTACAGAATTGTTCTTTCAATAGCCTTGACTCAAATAGTCTCTTTTGCTAAGCCATTGACCTAACCCACATTACAATCCTTGTCAAAGACCTCTCAGATTGGTAAGGTCGTGCGATTGCAAGAAAATTCGAACTCTTGTCGACAAGGTGATAATAAGATTGAGTGATATATTCCCGCATCAATGGTCGGGACAAATAACCCCTCCTAAATGAGAGCGAGTGAAAAAGCCTTTTCACACCAAAAGTGTCTCATTTAGCATGTTCAAGAGATTCACACTATAACTGAAAATTGTCATTGTGATAATTTTTCCAGTAGAAGCTTGATAAAGCCATCATTGAATTTTTCCTCAAAGACCAAAAATTGTCTTTGAAACCCTGAGTTTGTTCAGTCATCTTGGTGCTTGATGAGAATTCCAAGTACCCATTTATAAAATATTTTCAAATGTCTAGTGTGAACTTCAGATATTTGAACCCTTAAATGCTTGATGTGACTTCCAAGTGTTTGTCTTTCCAAATGTCCGATGTGACTTCCAGATGTTTAGTAAAATATTTTCAAATGTCTAGTGTGAACTCGAGATATTTGAACCTTTAAAATGCTTGATGTGACTTCCAAGTATTTGTCTTTTCGAGCGTTTGATGTGATTTCCAGATGTTTTGAATTTTTAAGTACTTGATGCAATTTCCAGGTGCTTGGGATTTGATGAGAGTCCCAAATCCCCCAAAGATTTTTCTTCAGATTCAGTTTAATTTAGGCGACCGTAGAATGGTACGGGTCCTAAAACAACATTTATTGCTCTAACAGGCGACCATAGAATGGTATGGGTCCTGGAAAAGCAATTTCCCCATTCGGCGACCGTAGAATGGTACGGGTCCTGAAAATCATTCTCCGTCAAGGCGACCGTAGAGTGGTACGGGTCCTCGACAACACCTATTCCCTATTTTAGGCGACCGTAGAATGGTACGGGTCCTAGAAAGTGAATCTGTTTAGGCGACCGTAGAATGGTACGGGTCTTAGGCAAAACCCATTTCAGGCGACCGTAGAATGGTACGGGTCCTGGAAGGTAAATTCTTGTTTAGGCGACCATAGAATGGTATGGGTCCTAGACACAACCAAACACTGTCATACTTGGCGACCGTAGAATGATACGGGTCCTGGGAAAGCAGTCTCTTTGTAAAGTTATGTTACTATTTTAGGCGACCGTAGAATAGTACGGGTCCTGGACATGTAACACCGACCGCCTAGAACTACTATATCCTTCTTGAAGGTAGGTTATTCCAGGTGCTTGGGATCTGATGAGAGTTCCAGATCTCTAAAGACTTTGAGCCTTTCAATTATCTGAAGAGATTTCCAAATGTTTGTCAGGTCTTATAGGAATCATTTCACACCTAATAATACTTTTCTGAATCTCCAGATAAGTATGACAGGTACGTGTTCTTCTTTGCATTTGCATTTCATTAAGCATTGAGACATAGAAATATATGCTCTCGATAAAATCATTGCATTTACATTGCATTATTGCATGACCTTGCATTTCAAAAAGAATTAAATTTATTTGAAAAAGAGGTCATTAACATTTGCATATGCATTCATATTCATTTTGCATTCATTTTGCATTCATTTTGCATTTGCATTTCATTGAGCATAGACACATTGAGATCAACATTCTTGACCAAATCATTTCATTATTGCATGACCTTGCATTTCAAAAGAATTAAATTTATTTGAAAAAGAGGTCATTAACATTTGCATATACATCCCATATTCATTTTGCATTCATTAAGCATAAGCACATTGAAATATATGTTCTTGACCAAATCATTGCATTTACATGGCATTCTTTATTGCATGACATTGCATTTATTTGAGTCCATTTCTTTTATAAAAAAAAAAGGGTCATTATAATTAGCATTTGCATATTCATTTTGCTCTAACATATGTCCATAAATAGAATTAAGCAATTGATAAATGACGGAGCACTCAATAGTTTAGATTTTACTAATTGTGATACTTGTGTGAACTGCATAAAGAGTAAACAAACCAACATGATGAAAAAAAAAGGTGCTAAGAGAAGTACAAAAATATTAGAAATCATACATATAGATATTTGTAATTCGGATATGGACTCATGTGGTCAAAAATACTTTATCTCTTTCATAGATGATTACTCACGTTATATATATATATATATATATATATATATATATATATATATATATATATATATATATATATATATCTCTACTTGCATCGTAATAAGTATGAAGCGTTAGATGCCTTTAAGGTATTTAAGGCGGGAGTAAAGAAATAATGCGCCAAGCAAATTAAAATCTTGAGATTAGATATAGATGATGAATTCTATGGTAGATATACTGAAGAGGGACAAGTACCCGGTTCATTTTTTAAGTTTCTTCAAAAGCATGGGATAATTACCCAATATACAATGCATGATTCTCCAGACCAAAATGATGTAGCAAAAAGAAGAAACCGAACTTTATTGGATATGATCCAAAGTATGCTTAGCAACTCCAATCTTCCTAAGTCCTTGTGGACTGAAGCACTTAAGATGGGAGTGCGTATATTAAACTAAGTTCTAACCAAGGCTGTCCCAAAAACTCCCTTTTAGTTACTTAAATGTTGGAAATGGGGTTTGCGACATGTAAGCATTTTGGGATGTCTGTTTGAAGTGAGAGTTTACAATCCGTAAGAAAAGAAGTTGGACCTAAGGACCATTACTGGATATTTCATTGGATATGCTGAAAAGTTCAAGAGATACAGGTTTTATTGTCCATTTCACACCACTAGGATTGTGGAATCAAGAAATGCTAAGTTTTTTGAAAATGACTTTATTAGTGGGAGCAATCAATTAGAGGGCCTTGCTCCTAAGAATGATAATTTAGACACTCAACCTTCCGCCTCAAGTATAAGGTTGGTTGTTATTCATAATGACCCTTCAATTCAATTGTCTATTGAATAACCAATCATTGAAGTTCCACAACTTGCTGATATTGATCTAGTAAATCCAATTATTCAGCAATTACCAGAAACTGTTGAACAAGTAATTGATCAACACGTTCCTTAAGAGAATGTTGACACAACATTAAGAAGATCTTCTAGAATAAGGAAATCAACAATTCCTTTTGATTATATTGTGTATTTACAAGAATATGATTATAATATTGGAGTTGAGAATGATCCAGAAACGTTTTCATAAGCCATGAATAGTGATAAATCCAATTTGTAGTACAATACCATGAAGGAAAAGATGAGTTCTATGGCATCTAATGAAATTTAGGATTTGGTTGAGTTGCTTGATGGTGTGAAGGTTATTGGTTATAAATGGGTCTTCAAAACTAAGAAAGATTCATTGGGCAATATTGAAAAATATAAAGTTAGACTCATTGCTAAATAATTCACTCAAAAGGAAAGAAACAATTACACGGAGACATTTTCTCCTACATCTAAAAAGATTCTTTTGTAATATTTTGGTATTGGTTGCCCATTTTGATATGAAATTACATCAAATAGATATGAAAATGGCATTCCTCAACAAGAAACTGGAGGAGGAGGTTTACATAAAACAACCTGAAGGATTCTTCTCTAGTAAAGATGAACATTTGGTGTGCAAACTTAAAAATCTATATATGGCTTGAAACAAGCTTTCTGCTAATGGTACTTAAGATTTTATGCGGTCATCTCTTCATTTGATTTTGTAGAGAATGTCATGAATCAATATATATATATATATGTATGTATGTATGTATATATATATATATATGTATATATATATATATATATGTATGTATGTATGAATCAGAAGGTTAGTGGGAGCAAAATTTATTTTTTTGTGCTATATGTAGATGATAATCTACTTGCAACCAACAATACGGGGTTGTTACATGAGGTAAAACAATTTCTCTATAAGAATTTTGATACGAAGGATATGAGTGAGGCATCTTATGTCATTGTTATTAAGATACATAGAGATAAACTTTGAGGAATTTTAGGACTATCTCAAGAAATTTATATCAATAAGATCCTAAAGAGATTTTGGATGAAAGATTGTTCACTAAGTATAGCATTCATTGTGAAGGGTGATAGGTTCAATTTGAACCAGTACCTAAAGACAATCTAGAAAGGGAACAAATGAATAACATTTCATATGCTTCTGCTGTTGGAAGTTTGATGTATGCTTAGGTTTACATCACATTTGTTGTGGGAATATTGGGAAGATATCAGAGTAATCCGGGTATGGACCACTAAAAAGCTACAAAGGAAGTGATGAAATACCTTCAATGTACCAAAAGTTACATGCTTATGTATAGATGGACTGATAACCTAGAAGTAATCAGTTATTTGGATGTGGATTTCACAGGTTGCATTAATTCTAAACAATTAACATCTGGATATATTTTTATGTTAGTTGGTGGAGCCATGTCATGGAGGAGTGCGAAGCAAACTTTGACTGCTACTTCCACTATGGAGGTTAAGTTCGTTTCTTATTTTGTGGTTACCTCACATGGTGTATGATTAAAGAGTTTGATTTCTAGGCTTAGAATTGTTAATTATATTTCTAGGCCGTTAAGAATATATTGCGACAATTCAGCTGCAGTTTTTATGGCTAAAAATACCAAAAGTGATAATCGAAGTAAGCATATCAATATTAAGTATTTAGCAATAAGGGAACATGTTAAGAACAATAAAGTGATCATGGAACATGTTAGTTTTAAATTGATAATAACTGATCATTTAACTAAAGATATGCCATTAATGAAGTATAAAAATCATGTAACTAGTATGGGAATAGGTCCCATCATATGATCTGTCATTATATGGATGCTTTTTATTATATGAAACTCTTATTCTATTGTAATGTTGATTCTCAATTTTTGGTGTACACATTTTGTTGTTTATAAGAATAACATTTATCTTTGATTTTAGAATAAATATAGGGTTTATTCATTAAGAGATGCCGCCACATGTAGGCTGACATTAAATAAATAAAATGCATTGTGATATATGAAAGATATTACTCATTCTTAAAGAACATGTTGCTATAATTCATGCGTTTTGTTTTTTTTTTCTTTAAGCATAAAGTTTTAGTGGATTTGGGTGGATAATCCATATAATGAACATGTTGGGATTAAGTGGGAGAATATATAATGTTATCCCACATTTTTTGACCTATATTTTCTCTTTATAGTGGCAATTATTGGACATGCAGTTTATCCACGCTTCATACCTCTTCATGACAACCGCCCATTTGGTAACCACCTTGATGGGAGACGATATACGAAAGGAACAATCATTCATTTCAAAAAGGTAATTATAAGGGCTAATGCATACTCTCTCATTTGGAATACACCATCACTTCGTGAGGGGATTGTGTTAGTAGAGTGTGCCCATAATTTCGCTGAATCTCCGTGAATTTCTAATGAACAATTGCTAGAGGTTTGTTTACATTTGATCTTGTTTTTCTGCATATGATTTTTACATCTAACATGTGGTAGTTGGCTCACGATAGCGTCTTGGGAATCGCTTGCGGCACCCGACGATAGCGAGGGCTTTTGGCTCAATGAAGTTCACTTGAATTGTTGATTTATTAGTCGAGAATCACTTGCTGGCTTCACGGATTACAGGTGATGGCTGGGCCTTGCCTTTTAGGATCACGAAGCAACAATGTTAGGGCTTGAGGCGTTGGTAACTAGCCAGAAATTCCGGAAAACAACATGCAAAAACAAAGAGGATGGCCACTGTGCCTTTGAGGATCACAATGCAACAAAGACAGCAGCTCATCAGGATCTCATGGTAACTCCTTGTCTCATCAAGGCTTTAGGACGGCGGGTGTCAACGGTGGTTGAATAGCGAGCTCGTCGGTGTGAGATTCAGGCAACGGTCTTGCAGCGATAACAGGTCTAGCGTTGAGCAACGACTGGTTTGAGCTTGGTAACAGTGGGGGGCAGTGAGTAGGTGTGGCGACACTTGGGGTAGAGCTCGCTGGAAGAAGAGAGGCGACGGCGAGTTACAAACGTTGGCAATGGCGTTCGAACCCCTACCGAAGAATAAGACCTCAATTTTCTCTCACGTTCTCTCTCTCACGGGTTCTTTTTTTTTTTTTTTTCTCTCTCTCTCTCTCCAAGTTGTTAGAGAAGAAAGAAAATGTCCATTTTTGACTTCTTGACGGCCTACCCCTTTGTCTGTAATGAGAACTCTTTTATAGGTCATGAGTGGGGTTTCTTCCGAAAGGGTTGTGATCAACTCTTTTATTTTTCAGATGCATATTTTTTCTTTTCCTCTTTCTCTCTAAAAGCCCATCCCATTTATACGAAAAGATATATTTCCTCACGCCGATACGCCACTACCTTCAAGATATATTCCCTAAAGCATAAGATGCCCCTTCGTGTAACATTATCTCATATCTTTCCTTGGCTTCTTTATTTCCCTTTGTGCCCATAGATTGATTGAATATTGCCAAAAATTCAAGATTGTAATAGAATTTTCCCAAATTCCAAATCTTGCAAAGATGAGCTCGCGATATCTCCTTACTATGCTTGTCCTCACTGAGGATATATGAATGGATTGTATGAATATACAAAAAATTCATCGCCATATCATTGAAAATACAAAATTATCATTCCTCCAAAGTGAATTTTCTATCATAAGATAATAATGAGCTTGGGCCAATTCCTTTTCTCCATGGACTTAATCCAACTCATCAAATTAAAACTCAAAGTCATTAATGCAAACCCATTCGTCGTTGATCCAATGCAAATAAAAATAAATACTCCTAGAACTACATGCTATGCATTTTAATTTTTGTTGGGATTATCGGATTCCCAAAAACTGGATTCGACACTAAATCGAACCCCTAAAATGAATGTGGAAGACGAGCCCGGGAAAAACACATGCATCACCGATCCTAAGGCACATCACAAAATTGAACGTACCTTGTTAGCCACAGATTAAACACCAACGCCGATATGAGGAGGAGAAACTGGTCCTGTTCAATCCGATGACACGAATTTGCCTTAAAGGGAAGAGAGCGTCGCCTTTTTCTTACTGTTTTTCTTTTAGAGTTGTTTCAAGGGATAGAGGGAGGAGGAAACGTACGTTATATGCCAAAATGGTGCATTCCTCCCTCTCTTCTCCCTTAAATACGTTCCCTCTAAAAGGAAACGTGTCCCTTCATCATATCCCTCCATCCATGGGCCCTAATATTCTGGGCCGGGCTTTTAGGCCCAACATGGGCGGACGGGCCAACTTAGGCTCATCACTTTAATAAAACCATAATCTCCCACTCTCACATGGTGGGCCGAACAGGATTTTCTTTACCACTCTTCAATATTCATACCGGTGAATAATCCGTGCGACCAGCATACTTTGAGAGCTTGTTGCTACACATTTGTTAGGAATATATAGCAGCTCATAATGGGCATCACACTCTGAGTAGATTTAGTATGCAGTACCCTAGATTGATCAATCACATTTATATCTCTATTGATCTCTTTTAAGAAATGATATATATATATATATATATATATATATATATCGTATTCACAATTATGATTATCCCAAAGAAAGTCATAATTGGTCGACCAGTTAATACAACACTACAATGTGATTCTCCAAATTCGATCTTCCTCTTTTCTTCAAACTCTCAATTTCAGTTCAACTTGCTTTTCTAGAAATGTCTCATTAGATCGAATCAACTCATGACCATTAGCAATATCCTAAGATAACAAACACTAAATAGAAATCTTGAGAATAAGTAAGAGTCATGAGGGCACTAAAATTGAGGAACTCTTTTTCTCAAGAGTCTCACGCGGCATAAAAATTGAGATCAAACTTTTGCCACTCTTATTGGTCGTTACATGCATACGCAATATGAAATACGTATTACGGTATTAACTCATTTCCCATGGAGTGTATGTCTACACTTTCAATACCGTATAGATGATAGTTCAGACATACCCAATGTCTAACTTGAGTTCACATATCTACTCATTTACAAAATTCATCAGAACTCACATCTGGCATCATAGACAGATAAAGTAAAATATGTGGGTTATTTTTACTTTAGGACATAGTAAATATTGTGTCCTCATCTTAACACCCAGTTAAGGCGACAAATATATTTTAAGTTTGAGCTCTCGATTATAATTAGATAATAAGCTTAAAAACCGTCTCATCTCTATTTATCACATAGTAAATATAAGTGATTACCCGTGTGAGTGGGCCAATCTTATATCTGTCCGACATACTTTCTCAACTTAAAGTAATGCACTAAGCATTAAGATGCATAAAGATCAAACAAAGATTCATAAGCATTAACAATGAAAAAACACAAGTTCATAAATATGAACAACTTAGGGGAATTACAATCCAGTACATCAGACTCTACGCAATCCTAGAGATTTTACATGACCACAAAACACATCTCTAGGTATTGGCTTTGTCATAGGATCTGCTACCATTCTATGCATAGATATGTACTGTAAGTTCACATCCTTTCGTGCAACCATATCTTTGACAAAGTTATACTTGGTATCTATATGTTTGGTCTTGCCATGATATTTTGGATCTTTGGTGTACGTTATAGCTGCTTGGCTATCACAATTAACCAATAATGGATTTGCAGTTTTCTCAATAACACCTAAATGATCCAAAAATCTCTTAAGCCAAACTCCTTCTTGTACCGCTACTGATAATGCCACAAACTCAGCTTCCATTATGGACAAGGCTATATATGTTTGCTTCTTACTGCTCCATGATAGGGTGCCATTGTTCAGTAAGAAAGCAAATCCAGAGGTAGATTTTCTTTCATCTAAATCTCCTCCCCAATCAGCATCTGAATAGCCTTCAAGTCGTAGATCCTTTTAGATACCTCAGTATTCTCTGAATGGCCTTCCAATGTGCTTGACCTGGGTTGGATTGATATCTACTCACTATTCCAACTGCAAAACATATGTCAGGTCTAGTACACATCATAGCGTACATCAAGCTCCCAACAGCACTAGCATAAGGAACATGTTTCATTTGTTCCTTCTCTTGTGGAGTCCTTGGACACAATCTATGGCTCAATCATTCACCTTTTGCAATAGGAGAGTCTATGGGTTTACAATTTTGCATACGAAATCGTTCAAGAACCTTATTTATATATGTTTCTTGCGAAAGAGATAATGATCTCTTCGAACGATCTCTTGAAATCTTAACTCCAAGAATGTATGCAGCCTCACTCATATCCTTCATCTCAAAGTTGGAAAACAACCAACTCTTGACAGTATTAACAAACTCCATATTACTTCCGGCAATTAGTATATCATCAACATATAATGATATGATCACAAATTGATCTTTGGATCTTTTGATATATACACAATGATCCTCATATATCATTGCAAAATCATATGCCATTATGGCATTATGAAAACGTATATACCATTGTCTTGACGACTGCTTAAGGCCATATATCGATCTCAAAAGTCGACATACATTTCCTTCTTGGCCTTCTTTAATGAAACCAATAGGTTGTTCCATATATATTTCTTCATCTAATTCTCCATTGAGGAAAGCAGTCTTTACATCCATTTGATGTAACTCAAGATCCATACTAGCCACTATTACCAGAACAATGCGAATCAAGGTAAATCTCAATACAGAAGAAAATGTTTCTTCATAATCAATTCCTTCATGTTGATTATACCCCTTCGCCACAAAGTGAGCCTTATGCCTTTCTATTGAGCCATCAGCTTTTCGCTTTATTTTGAGAACCCACTTGTTCCCAATAGCTTTGCGTCCTTTTGGAAGATCAACCAGTTTCCAAACTTGGTTTGACTTCATTGACTCAATCTCCTCTTCCATTGCATGAATCCATTTATCCTTACTAGGGCAATTCAGAGCCTCATTAATATTTCTTTGCTCATCCTTATCTTGTGGAGCAATCATAAAAGTTTCCCATTCAATGTCAAAACGTCGACGGGGAATACTTTGGCAACTTGTTCGCCGTATGGGAGATTGTACACTTTGCACATCATTCCCCATAATGCTCCCACTAGGATTAGATAATGATGATATCGTCTCATCATGTGGTTGTAATTGAGAATGAGTTGAATTTAATTCGTCATTTCTCATATTACTCTCACTTGGACGAACTCCACTAATATCATTATCTTGATCCAATGTTTCAAATTGGGAGTAATCTTCCCCTATTTCACCATTCTTAGGAAATTTATCCTCTAAAAATATGACATCCCATGATTCAAATTCAGTTATACTCCCACTTTCCTGCTCACCTATGAACACATACCATTTCGAGTGTTCGGAGTATCTTATAAAAATACTCTTCTTTCCTCTGGGACCCAATTTCCCAAACTTGTGAGAGGACTCATAAGTATAGGCAGCACAACCCCATGGCTTAAGAAAACTTAAGTCTGGTTTTCTACTTGTCCATAACTCATATGGAGTGGAAGTAACTGATTTGGAAGGCACCCGGTTAAATATATATAGGTAGCAGTTAACAACGCATCACTCCAAAAAGTGATAGGTAAGTTAGCATGCGCCATCATGGACCTAACCATTTCCAGTAGGGTTATGTTTCTTCTTTTCGCAACACCATTTTGTTGAGAAGTATATGAAATAGACAACTGTCTTTCTATTCCTTTCTCATCACATAATTTTCTGAACTCATCAGATAAATATTATCTACCTCAATCGGATCTTAATACTTTTATTTTCTTGTCCAATTGATTTTCTACCAAGTTCATAAACCTTTTGAAACAACTTAATGCTTCAGATTTATGAGAAATCAAATAGACATATCCGAATCGAGTATAATCATCTATAAAAGTGATGAAATAAATAGCCCCATGCTTTCCTCTCATATTCATTGGACCACAGATGTCAGAATAGATTAAGTGCAGAGGAAACTCAGCTCTTTTACCTTTTCCAAATGGTTTCCTTATCGTTTTCCCTACTAGGCAATGCTCACATATGAGCAAATCGAATTTTTCAATGTTGCCCAACAAGCCCTTTTTGGCTAGTCTATTCATACGTTGTTGGCCAATATGACCAAGTCTAGCATGCCACACATTCACATCATTATCATATGAATTAGGAGACGTGAGAAGGGAATAACAAACATTTGCATTAACATAGTCAATATCTAATACAATGAAACCATCAAGAAAATAACCACAACCATAGTAATTTGTATCCAAAAACAAATCCACACCTCTATTATGGAAGTTTATATTAAAACCTAATTTAACAAACACTAAAACAAACACTAAATTCCGACGAATCTTCAGAGCATACAATACATCATGTAGGAACAAAGTGCGTCCACCACGCATGTTCAATTGGCAGGTGCCAATTCCTTTCACTTCAGCTCTGGAGTTGTTTCCCACATAGATGCACTTAGTTCCAATTGGTACACGTCGGAATTCCACGAAGGATTCTCTATCCTTCGCTACATGATCTGTCGCTCCTGAATCCACAGTCCACAAAGGATTAGACTCAGTTAAGAATACAGAACTCGACACAAAAGCAAAGTTCTGAAAAGTACAAGGGGTGTTTACATTCTTTGCCTCACAACAGTCGCGAGCATAGTGACCATTCTTGTCACAGTTGTAACACTTCACCCTTGTAAGCTTCTTCATTCGAGGACGCTTTCCTCTTTCATGTTGGTTAAGCTTAGGTTTATTCCCTGAAGGACCTGCTTCCTTGCCTTTCCCTTTATCAAACCAGTTAGGACGTTTGCGCTTGGAGCTCGAAGCTCCATGTGAGCTAGAACCAACATGATAGATTTCAGCTTCTGGCTTAGCCGCCAAGAGGCGGTCCTCTTCCAGCTCAAGATGATGCACTGCATCCTCAAAGGTTTTGATATTTTCATTATGGGTCAGGTGCACCTTCATTGCTCCCAACTCTGAGGTAAGGAACAAATCACTGCTTGCACTTGCTGCTCATCAGTGAGGACATGGCCAGCATCTTTCAACTCATTAATCATGTTTGACATCTTTCTAAGATGTTGCTTCATGGTCTGACCATGAGGCTTCTTATAAGAGTCAAACCTAATAGTGAGCTGCCTCAATCTAGTCACTGAAGTATGACCAAATCTTACTGCCAATGCTTCCCATATTTCCTTGGCATTCTCAAAACGCCTAAACTCTTGCATGACGTCATTTTCCATGCTACTCAGCAACATAATGCGAACAAGAGAGTTCTTTCTTTTCCATGCAGCAAATGCTTCCTTATCTCTCTTGTGCTGTGTAGTGTTTCCTTCTTCAGGTTCTACCATGGTCAGATTAAGAGCTTCTAGTGTCTCTTGCTCTTCCGGCACATATTGGATTTTCATGTACCATATTTCATAGTTATCGCCATTGAGCTTTTCACCTTTGTTCAGCTCGGCAACTATGCTCTTTATGGCTGAAGCCATTGATCTGAACACATCAGACATATATGCACGAATTATTAATGCCTATCATTTATGCATCCATTTTACACAAATCCATCGTATTAATGAACAATTTCAAGTAAGGTTTCAGAATCAAAATGTCATTATGTTTCCAATCATCCTCCAAAAATCTTAACTTAAAAACTATCATTAATATAATTGTCTTATGCAAAATAAATTCTATGAAGCTACAAAAACTTCTATGAACTACTCACAGCAATCAATAATAACAGAAAGCAAATAATATTTGACATCCAATAGAATAATAATGCTTTCACATAATACAACTAACATATGAGTTGTTACATCAACAACAATCAAGTAGTAAACATTACATAAGATGTTCACAAAGCACACTTAACAAAGGCCAGCCAATACATCTAACACCAAGTCAATACACGAACTGGAAAAGATCATCTTTTGTTCAATTTCTTGATCTTTTCCCTTATAACAATCCAATAATAATTATCTATAAAATCCATCACAATTTTCCTATATGAAGCGGCTTTGTTGACATCCCATATGCGATTCAACACTTCTTGCCATTCCGGTGGAAGGGTGTTCATGAAAAATCGCACTATCTCAGACTGTGGCATAGGACGACCATTCCATATGACTTTTTGAATTTTCCCGTTGATTTCAAGAACGTGGTCAATTAAGTCACCACTCTCCCATCAATGATCAATCAACTTAGCTATCAACTTAGAAAGCCTTTCCTTTTGTTCATCGCTAATTGCGCGAACAGATGTGCGCAACCTTAGGGGAGGCATTGTTCCCGCAACAAATGCAGAACAAATAAGGGATTACATATAATCCTCATAGACTTAATTGAAAAAAGAAACACATTTTTTTCCTCTTTTTTTTTGGTCAACGGTCAAAGTCAACGGTCAACGTTCAACGGTCGTCAACGGTCAACGGTCAGCCAGGTCGGGTCGCCGGGTCGGGCGGGTCAGTCGGACCGGTTGGACCAGTTGGGCCGAGTCGGACCGACCGATCGGCACGTGCGGCACATGTGTAGCTAACGTCACAATGACGTCAGCTAGCGCGTGCCTCGCACACGCCAGCGACCGCGCATGGGCCTTCCCCTGCGAATCGGCGCATGCGATGCACGTGCCGAAGATGCCGGTTCATTCCGGCTGCGCGTGGGGGCGTGTCCGGTGGCCTTTGGTGGCGTTCTGCCACTCATCGCGATCGTCTCGACGAGACCTTCCACCCAATGTCATCAAAACTCAATTTCGACTTACAGAAACTCGAAAAAATGGATGAAGAGTGCTCGGGTGTCGGGATTTTTTGCCCCGATTGGTGTCGGCCAATTAATTAAAAATCATGAAAGGGGTCGGGAAAACATGAACTAAGGCTTTGATACCAATGTTGGGATTATCGAATTTCCAAAAACTGGATTCGATACTAAATCGAACCCCTAAAATGAATGCGGAAGACAAGCCTAGGAAAAACACATGCATCACCGATCCTAAGGCACATCACAGAATTGAATGTACCTTGTTAGTCACAGATTAAACACCGACATCGATATGAGGAGGAGAAACTGGTCCCGTTCGATCCGATGACATGAATTTGCCTTGAAGGGAAGAGAATGTCGCCTTTTTCTTACTATTTTTCTTTTAGAGGTGTTTCAAGGGAGAGAGGGAGGAGGAAACGTACGTTATATGCCAAAAGGGTGCGTTCCTCCCTCTCTCTTCTCCCTTAAATACGAGATTGTTGGAGAAATCTTCTTGAAGTGTTTTGAAGTTGACAAAACGTTTCCATCAGTCTAGTCTGAAGGCTTGCAGACTCTGCTATTTAAAGTCGAAGACCTCCGGACAGCCGACTCAAGACTCAAAGTCTATCCTCATTTGACAGTCTCTAATCCGTTGAAGAAAGGTTATACGAACTGGATGTTCCGTCAAGGATTTAATCTTATCAACTGGAGAAGATCTCGTGGCTGGAGAAGACGTAATGAATCCTTTGATTGATTGAGATTGATTCGATAAATTGAAGATTCGATGATTGCCTAAATATTATTGGAAGGTTTTATTTATAGAAACCGAGATCCTGATTGTATGGGCGAACAGGATTGATGGGCTATCGACACGTTCCTTTAATAACTCGAACAATCTTCCTAATTGATTCCGTCCAACGGGTAGATTGGAGGAATTCCTTTGGAAAGTGCCAATGGGTATGATGGCATAAAGGAGTATATAAGGAAGAAGGTCTTAGTTGTTTGAGGAGTGCGCGATAGAAGAATTCCAAAGTTTGAAACTCCTTTTTGTTTAGACAATTACTTTGAACGAATACTTGTATACAAAAGAGAGTCTATATTTGTGAGAAATCTTGAGGAGGTGTGGTAGAACATCTACACTGTGGAATTAAGGCAAAGCTGTGCTGTAACTTCTCTTTTGTTCATAGTGGAATCCAGCCAATAGGCTGTCAGTGAAGAAGAGTGAACGTAGGCTTGATATAAGTCGAACCACTATAAACCGCGTGTTCAATTCTCTCTTATCTCAGTCTTACTTTGATTATCGTTTGTCTCAAATCCATCAACTGTCTAGTATTGTGCAATTAAAGAAGAAAAATCTTTTATATACCTATTCACCCCTCTCTAGGTACTTATACTAGCAATATCAATTGGTATCAGAGCCTGTGTACTTACTTTATTTGAAGTGTTTTACTTCGTAGTAAAAGATCCATGGCTAGTATGCTAGCACTGGGGGGCGATGGAAGGGCAAAGCAATACCAGACCACCCTACTTTGATGGAAATGATTACAACATCTGGAAGAACAAGATGAAAGCTTTCCTACGATCAAAGGATCCTCTGGAATGGGACGTTGTAGAAAAATGAATTACTCCTACCACTGCATTAGTCTCTGAAAGAGGGAAAGAAACTGTTGAGACCAGCGGAATGACTCAGGATGAGATAATCAAGAGACAAGCACTCAATGCAAAAGCAATTTACTCCTTATATTGTGCTTTGTCACCAACTGAATATAATAGAATATCTTCTTGTGTTACAGCAAAAGAAGTTTAGGACAGATTGCATATCACCTATGAAGGAACAGATCGAGTGAAGGAAACAAGAATCAACATTCTTCTCGGTCAATACGAAGCCTTCAGAATGAAACCAGGAGAATCTATAACTGACATGTTTAGTCGCTTTTACGAGATATCGTGAATGGTCTTGAAAATCAAGGTCAACCAATTTCTGATCCCATGAAGGTAAACAAGCTACTGCGTGGACTCTCCAAGGATTGGAATCACATAAAGACTTCGATAAGAGAGATGCAAAGAATTATGCCACTATCTCGTCGACGAGGCGATTGGAACTCTTCAGTCTTATGAAGTGGAACGGATCAATGAAGATGAAGATCCAAAAGGTAAGAAATCCATTGCATTAAAATCAAATGATGATTCGATGATACAGATTCTGAAGATGATATGGACGATGAGGAGCTTGCTCTCATGATAAGAAGATTCGTAAAACTGAATAGAAAAGGAAAAAGGTTCAACTCAAAGAAACAAAGCTTTCAAAGACAGCAGACCAAGTCTGTTGATGATGAGGAACCAAACAAAGATGTAGTCTGCTTTGAATGTAAGAAAAATGGACACATCAGACCCAACTATCCTCTTTTAAGGAAGAAGAAAGGAGAATCTGAAAGATATCGAAAAGCTCTCAAAGCTGAAACCTGGAGTGATACAGAGTGTGAAGATAGTGATGATGATTATGCCAATCTATGTCTGATGGCACAATCGGACGACTCGGATCGGACTGGATCGACTCGACATGCTGAATTTGAGGCAAGTAATTTTAAAATTCCTGTCAAAGTTTCTAAATACATTGTTGAACTGTGTTTTAGTCTTAAGACTTCTCTCAAAAGAATTTCTGAACTGAAAAAAGAAAACTCAGCCCTAAAACAAAAGGAAAACGTTTTAGTAGAAAGAGTTAAAAGTCTAGACTTGACTGTTTCCACTCTTAAAGAAAATGAAGATAATCTTTTAAAAGAAAATGTTTTTTTAAAAACTGACTTATCAAAAATTTCAAAGAAATTTTCAATAGGGTCTGAAAAACTTGAAAAAATTCTTTCAGCTCAAAGACCTTACTTCAATAAGTCCGGTCTAGGTATGACAGCAGAAACAATTCCCTTGATTGATTTTCCTAAAGTAAAAGAAATAATTAAGAAAAGACTCTCGAGAGAGGCTTACAAAAATCATTTCAAGAAAGTTTTTGTAAAATCTGTAAGGAGAAATGCTCTCAAATGTTCAAAGTGCAACAAGTCGGATCACTTTGAAAAAGAGTGTCCTATGGTTTGGAAACCTGTTAAGAAAATATGGGCTAATACTGCTTATGTTACTAACACCAAAGGACCCAAGAAAGTTTGGGTACCAAAGAAAGCTTGAGACTTTATTTTAAATGCAGGTCACCGTCAAGAAAAAGGTAAAGTGGTATCTTGACAGTGGATGCTCAAGACATATGACAGGAGACTCAAATTGTTTTATAAAGCTTGCTCAAGTAAATGGTGGAAAAGTTTCATTTGGAGGAAACAGCAAAGGAAGTATTGTGGGATTTGGAACTGTGAAAATTGAAAATCTCACAATAAGTAATGTTTCCTTAGTGGAATGACTCAATTACAATCTTCTCAGCATTAGTCAATTGTGTGATACTAGTTTCAAGATCTTCTTTCAAGAAGGAATATGTTCGGAATCGGTAAAGACTCTACTCGAGTCTTTCATGGGTCGAAGACATGGAAACATCTATCTTCGGATGTGAAACCAAATGAATCGCAATGTTTTATCTTAATTCAAGACGAAGCAAGCTTATGGCACAAAAGCTTGGTCATGTCAACATGAAGCAATTAGCCAAAATCTCATCAAAGCAGCTTGTTCGAGGACTACCCAAATTACCTTATCAAAAGACTGATCCATGCACTCCATGTATTCTGGGAAAGCAGGTAAGAAATTCATTTAAGCCAATAAATCATGTCTCTACTAATCATGTACTACAGTTGCTACATATGGATCTCTTCGAACCAACGAGAACACAGAGTATTGGAGGTAAGAAATATTGCCTAGTAATTGTGGACGATTACTCCCGTTTTACTTGGGTATATTTCCTTGCAAGTAAGTCCGAAACCTTCTCGTATTTTGAAAAATTTGCTAAAAAGGTTCAAAATGAAAAATAATGTGTTATCTCAAGTATAAGAACAGATCATGGAGGTGAATTTGAAAATCAAGATTTTACAAAATTTTGTGATAAATCTGGCTTTAAGCATGTGTTCTCCTCTCCATATACTCCTCAGCAAAATGGAGTTGTGGAAAGAAAGAACAGATCTCTTCAAGAAATGGCTAGAACTCTTTTAATTGAAAGTAAGATTTCTTCACGATTTTGGGCTGAAGCTGTTTCAACAGCATGCTATATCATCAATAGAGTCTTCTTAAGACCTATTCTAGAGAAAACCCCTTATGAGTTATTCAAAGATAAGAAGCCTATTGTTTCATACTTTCATGTATTCGGTTGCAAATGTTTTATATTGAAAAATGCAAAAGATCGAGTTGGTAAGTTTGAAGAAAGATCGATGAAGGTATCTTCCTTGGATATTCTACATCAAGCAAAGCTTTCAGAGTCTATAACAAGAAGAGCCGTGCCGTGGAGGAGTCAATGAATGTCAAATTTTAAGACTCAACGCAAGATGAATCAAGTCAGACTCATCAAGAAGAGTCTGAACCTGCTCCAGACTTTCCAAAGCTTACAACTCAAGAAGCATCTCAGACTCTGGAAAACCAGCATCAGGTTGTTCGTGAAGATCCAAATAAAGAGAGAGATTATCAACCAGACAAATCAACAAGTAACTGGAAGCATAAGTCCAGTCATCTCAAAGATTTTATTATCGGTGAAATTAATGAAGGAATTCGCACCAGATCCAAAAGGCGAGAAGAGTCTAGTGCCGTGGCTCTCGTTTCTGAAATTGAACCAAAGAGCATAGAAGAAGTTTTATATCGATGAAAGTTGGATTGAAGCTATGCAAGAAGAGCTCGCACAGTTCAACATTAATGATGTCTGGGAATTGACATCCAAACCAAAAGGTAAAACTGTTATTGGAGCTAAATGGGTGTTTAGAAACAAGATGAATGAGAAAGGAAGAGTCGTACGAAACAAAGCAAGACTCGTGGCCAAGGGATATACGCAAGAAGAAGGAATAGACTATGATGAGACTTACGCACCAGTAGCAAGGTTAGAAGCTATTCGACTATTACTTGCGTTTGCTTGTTATAAGAATTTCAGGTTATTCCAAATGGACGTCAAAAGTGCATTCCTAAATGGATTTATCCATGAGGAAGTTTATGTGGAACAACCACCAGGGTTTGAAGACCCAAAGAAGCTAGACTCAGTCTTCAGACTGAAAAAGGCTTTGTATGGTTTAAAGCAAGCACCTCGAGCTTGGTACGACAGATTAAGTAAGTTCTTAATACAAAATGGTTTTGTCAAAGGTAAAGTAGATACGACTTTATTATCAAAAAGGAAAACAAAAGTTTCTTACTTGTTCAAATATATGTGGATGACATTATTTTCGGATCCTCTAATGAAAATCTGTGCAAGAAATTTTCTAAGTCTATGCGGGATGAGTTTGAAATGAGTATGATGGGAGAGTTAACATTCTTTCTTGGTCTTCAAGTAAAAAAAATTGAAGGAAGGAACTTTTATTTATCAAGAAAAATATGTTAATGATCTTGTCAAAAGGTTTGGACTGGAAAAGTGCAAAAAGACCGACATACCGATGTCAAGTTCTTTGAAGATAGACAAAGATGAAGAAGGGAAGAAAGTTGATCAAAAGCTGTACAGGAGCATCATTGGTTCACTTCTTTATCTTACGTTTTTAGACCTCGACATTTTGTTGAGTGTTTGCATATGTGCTAGGTTTCAATCGATCCTAGAGAATCCCATCTCGGTGCTGCGAAACGTATCATTAAATACGTTGCTTCATCATCAAGCATCGGTCTTTGGTATCCTAAGAAGGAGACTTTAATCTTCCGGGGATATTCGAGACGCAGATCTGGCCGGTTGCGAGTTGATAGAAAGAGCACTTCGGGGAACTTGCCAGTTGCTTGGAAGCAGGACAGTGTCTTGGTTTTCAAGGAAACAAAGCACTGTGTCTCTTTCAACAATAGAAGCAGAGTATGTAGCCCTTGGAAGTTGCTGTTTGCAAATTCTATGGATAAAACAACAGCTAAGAGACTTTGAAATTGAAGACTCATGCACGGAGATTAATTGCGACAACACCAGCGCTATCAACCTCACCAAAAATCCAATTCTCCACTCAAGAGCAAAGCATATAGAGATTCGACATCACTTTATTAGAGACCATGTTCAAAATGGAGATGTTTCAATTCAATTTGTTGACTCAAAGAACCAACTAGCGGATATATTCACAAAGCCTTTAGAGAAAAATCAATTTGAATCTATCCGTTCCAGACTCAACATTTTGAGGTATGAGGATATCAAACTCTAAAGACTTTCAGACTCAGACATACAAGACTTTATCTGTAAGATAGTCTTGGTACGATCATCTGACTGTAAGTCTTTCTCTCTTTAATCTCATCTTGAAAAGGTACGATCGTCAGACTGTGTTTAAATTGTTGCTATATTTTAATCGACATAATTATTGCATCGTTTCATTTTCAAAAAGGAAGTTATTTTTGAAATGGCTATTTTTGCGGAAAAAGACAGTTATTTTGAAAATGCATTTTTTTTTATTTCCTTTGTGACGGTTCGTTTATCTCTCCTTTTAACCGATCGTGCACTTTGTCAATTCCTCTTCACTTTACTCTCAAAAACCCTAGAAAGCATCGATCCTCCATTCCCGTTTGTCTTCTTTGTTTAATCTTCAAAAGTTGTCATCTTTCTTGGGAAAGTCAAGCAAGGAATCTTCCAAAAACCGAGAAAAATGTCATCTTCAAGAAAATCTTCGAGAATCGCAAGCAGGGGACCACGGCGAATGAGTGAGGGGCCTACGCACTTCGATCTTACTGAAGAAGAAGTGTCTCCAGAACAGCAACCGAGCCCACAACATTCTCAGCAACGTCATTCTCCTCCATCTAGTCCTCAAGGCGTTGATCATCAACAACAGGAAGAAATCATCGAGGATGCAGACCCTGTAAGAGTTCAAAAGCCCGCTTATATTTACCAGCTATATCGTGCCTTAAAAGGAATTCGTACTCCTTTGAACTATGTTGATGATTTTCTTAAAGACAAAGGACATGGGAACGAATATATCTTTCTGCGAAAAATGGAAAGTTTGGGAATTGCTCGTAAAGGGGTGGCTGAGGACGAATATCCCAAGTGATCCTCGTGACTAGGGGCCGAATCCTGTAGATGGGAATGATGATGACAAATTGTACAGTCAATTTCAACTGAAAATGGGTGTTGCGGTTGAAAATCAAGAAAAAATGGGAGATTTGTTCAGATCGAAGGAACAAAAGCATCTGTACTTGAAATTGCTGAAACGTGGGGTAATAAACCCTAGGAGTGTAGATTTTGATTTTCTGGATGCTGTGAATGTGAACTTGAGGGAAAAGTTCAGTTATCTTCAACTTGAAAAGTTATGCTCTGACACTACAGAGGCCTATGCTAAATTAACTGCATATTTCTATTCAAATCTTAGCTTTTTAGATGCGAATAGATTCTCTTTCAGCGTTAAAGACCAAGACTATGTTGTGGATATGAATATGCTGGCAGATGTGTTAGGAGTTGAAAGAGGAAGATATCAACCAATCAAAGTTTCCATTGCTCGGGCCACACTGAACCGGTGAAGGACAGGAGAACAGATGAAAAGATCACCTACTTAAGGATGAATGCATTCAACATCTTGCTTCACAAGATTGTGATTAATTGCCTCCGACCGAAATCAACTTCCAAGACTGATGTTTCAAGTTCAGAGGCCAAGCTGATGTATGCCACCCTCTTTGGGAAAGGGTTTTCTCTCCCTCACACTGTTATGTTTCACATGTATAGAGCAATGATGAAGGACAGAGGTCAACTCCCTTACCCAAGCCTTGTTACGAAGTTATTCAGACATCTGAATATTCAGCCTCCGCAAATCTTTTGTGTTCGACCATGCGATCATATGGTGGTAGGACTGAAAATGGTGACCAAAATGCATCTGAAGGAACTGAGCAAGGAGTTGGAGAAATTGAAGGAGAAGACTCCTGCCAAATCTCATCAAATCTCTTCTGCAGCTAAAAGAAAAGGGAAGGAGCCCACGGTTGCTCCATCCAAGAGAAGAAGAGCTCTCCTCGTTGAGGATGAAGATGATGAGGAAGACATTACCATCTCTGCAATGGCTTTGAAGAATTTAAGTCATCTTGTTCCACAGAAAGAATCGGAACAAATGACAAAAGAAGCGAGAGGAGAAGGAAGAAGAAGAAAGAGAAGCTAAAAAAGAAGCGAGAGGAGGAAAGACTCAAGAAGAAAGAAGAGAAGAAGGAGAACCCGAGGAACACTCTTCTCCACCCGTAGGCATGGAAACGGGGAGATCGGGAGAAAGGAGTGAAGTCTTCATATCCCGATGCAAGTGAAGGAGTCGATCGCTCACCTACGGGCACTGGAGGATGTTTATGCCTCTCAGTTTCCAGAAGAAGGTCCTGAAGTATCATCGCCAAACCTGCGAGATTATGCTGATCTACCATCGTCAGCATTTACTCCATCAGATCGAGCCGAAGAAAGTACTCAGATTGATAATGCAGCAGATTTTCGCAGAATCATGGATATTCTCTTGGAGATGCGAGGTCAAATTTATGCCTTGGGATGCGAGGTTCAAAGCTTGAAGAATGCAGGTCAAGCTTCTTCATGTTCATTGAATGATAAGATACAAGCCCTCTCTGTTCAGAATCAGGCCAATGCCAAGAGTGAGGAGATTGCACAACTGAAGGAAGACTTTAAAAGGCTGGAAGGCATCATTCAGTCTATAAAAGATTTCCAGCTTGTCCGCGTTCCCAAGCAATCTTGACTTCATCTCAACCTTTTTAATGCTGACAAAAATGGGGAGAGATGCAGGATTTGATCAAACTTTCAATTGTTAAACTTTTAACTGTTTGTTGGACTGTTTTGTTGTTTGAACTCTGTTTGACTTTGTTTTGTGTCTGGATGAAAACTGAACTAAACTTAGACTTGACTGCTTTTATTAACTAGTATTGATATCTTATGGATGTCTTTATCGTATACTAGACTAACCTATTTTTTGTGGTTGCAGATTCTAGTGTTATTCATTTAGCCATTTATCTCTATAAGATATGCATATGTGTTTGAGAAATGTTTTGCAGGTCAAAGTTATCCAAATCTGCAGGAAAGTTTTGTCACCATAAAAAAATGGGAGATTGTTGGAGAAATCTTCTTGAAGTGTTTTGAAGTTGACAAAACGTTTCCATCGCCTAGTCGAAGGCTTGCGAGACTCTGCTATTTAAAGTCGAAGACCTCCAGGACAGCCGAGACTCAAGACTCAAAGTCTATCCTCATTGACAGTCTCTAATCCGTTGAAGAAAGGTTATCCAGAACTGGATGTTCCGTCAAGGATTTAATCTTATCAACTGGAGAAGATCTCGTGGCTGGAGAAGACGTAACGGAATCCTTTGATTGATCGAGATTGATTCGATAAATTGAAGATTCGATGATTGCCTAAATATTCTTGGAAGGTTTTATTTATAGAAACCGAGATCCTGATTGTATGGGCGAACAGGATTGATGGGCTATTGACACGTTCCTTTAATAGCTCGAACAATCTTCCTAATTGATTCCGTCCAACGGGTAGATTGGAGGAATTCCTTTGGAAAGTGCCAACGGGTATGATGGCATAAATGAGTATATAAGGAAGAAGGTCTTAGTTGTTTGAGGAGTGCGCGATAGAAGAATTCCAAAGTCTGAAGCTCCTTTTTGTTTAGACAATTACTTTGAGCGAATACTTGTATACAAAAGAGAGTCTATATTTGTGAGAAATCTTGAGGAGGTGTAGTAGAACATCTACACTGTGGAATCAAGGCAAAGCTATGCTGTAACTTCTCTTTTGTTCATAGTGGAATCCAGCCAATAGGCTGTCAGTGAAGAAGAGTGAACGTAGGCTTGATATAAGTCGAACCACTATAAACCGCGTGTTCAATTCTCTCTTATCTCAGTCTTACTTTGATTATCGTTTGTCTCAAATCTATCAACTGTCTAGTATTGTGCAATTATCGAAGAAAAATCTTTTATATACCTATTCACCCCCCTCTAGGTACTTATACTAGCAATATCAGTTCCCTCCAAAAGGAAACGTGTCATTTCATCATATCCCTCCATCCATGGGCCATAATATTCTAGGCCGAACTTTTAGGCCCAACATGGGTGGACGGGCCAACTTAGGCGCATCACTTTAATAAAACCATCAATTTTAATATTTTTACAAGGGATTGGGTCGATCCTTAATTTTCTATGTAATGAATAAACAATTGGGTCGCCAAAATTTAGGTGTCAATAAGCTTATTGCAGCATCCAAGAGCCTTAGGTTTAACCATGAGAAGAAATGTAATGGGCAACAATGACATTGACAAAATTGATAAGCCAAAAAATGACAAATCATGTAAGAGAGAGAAAGCATGACCATCCACATTTGCAATTCCAAAAAGTATAAAGTTTCGACTTTCGCATGGTTTTTGTAAAGTTTCAATATGAATTAGAGAGATACGAAGGAGAAGGAGCTTCGTTGTCATCATCTTCATCGAGTTTCGATGTAAACTAAAAGTGGTCGTATTTCAATGTGAACCAGCATTAAGGAGATTGAGAAGGAGAGGGAGAGGGTATGATTAAATCGCTTTGCCCTTCATCCTTTGAAGATTGGAAAAATTCTTTTCAAATTTGAATTTGGTCATTTTAAATTTGAGTCCTTTTACTTCATCTTTATTTACCTATTTTTTCCTCTCTCTTTTTATTTATTTTTAAAATTAATTCTTTGAGAACATTACTATTAGTGAGGCCGCTGGATACAAAGAATACAAATAAGCACATATACATCATACTATTGAAATGCATTATTAGATAACATAGAGATTATTGGTATTAGTTGTACAACCTAACAATAATATAATGGTATTCTAATTTCTCATCCTACAAATAGCCTTAAAAAAAAGAAACGAATAATTGAAATTTAGATTAGATTGTATTCAAATGATTCTCCAACTATAACTAGACAAAATGAAGAACTTATACTCATGATAAAATTTGTGATAGGATATGATATGATAAATCATATCCTATGTTTGGTACTTGTTCAGGATATGATAAAGTTGGGTATAAGCTGGATAAAATTATATGGATGAAGTATGATAAATGTGGATAGAATTTCTAATTTCTATAATAGAAAAATTATTTTTCTAGAATAACAAGCCTATTAAATTAACAAAATTGAAGTAATATTTCAATACAATTGATATTTGAATTCTAATTTAAGAAATAAAAAATAAAAAATAAAAAATTGTTTTTTAATTTAATCTCATTTTAATTTATATATTCAACTTTATTTCTATCTTATAATATACATTCAATCTATAAATTATATATTTATATTTATTACACATTTTAGATATTCTTGTATTTTAGGTAAATTCGTATAGTTTACTATTTGATAAAAATTTTATTAAAGAATGATGGAAGGGGAAAAAAGAATAAAGAAAATAATTTAAAAAGTGAGGAAAAATAAAATAAAATAAAATAGGGAATAGTGTTGCGAGAGATTTTCACCATCTTCATTCATGAACTTTTTTGTTCATTTACAATGATATGTTATTTATATCCACATGATATAATGTGAATGTATCTAATCTTAATATTGTTATATCCAAACAATGGATAGGATATAGGAAATTCTTAGGATTTTATATCATTTCCTATCAAGTTCTATCCTAATTAGAAATCCGGATGACCAAACATAACTATAAAAGGTACATGCTAGATATATTTGAAAAATATTTATAAAAAAACTAAAGTATGTTTTTAGGCTTAAAGAGAAGTTGTAAACCCAAATCTGCTTGATCTTTATTAATTTAAATTAAAAAATAACTTAAAAGAATCCAAAACTTGCCTTATTTTACCATAAAAATTCCATGAACATAAATTCACCAAGAAAGCGAAACTTGTAGTTTTCCCATGGGATGCGTCTTCAATGTCTCCGGTCATCAAAAACATCATTAATGTCACACCCCGACTCACTTCAAGCTCACGACAATCCATGCCATCGCTTTTCACTTAGGTCATTTGTTTGCAACGTCCCAAGACGCGTTGTTAACCCATTCATTTTATCTTTTGATTATACACAAGCGGAAGCAAAATAAACATTTTCCAAACATTAACAAACAATAGGGATAGTATAAAACACTCATCCAAGCACACTTTCATATAAATACCCATTACACTTCGGTTTAAACATTGGAAGTTTATATTTACACACTTGCATAGCAAATTCCTTTGTACTTGTCTAAAAGGGGTTGGGGTTAACCTAGCACCGCTATTCTATGAGGCAACCTCAAAAGTGGTATCCCCTACACATCTAGTACACATTCATCTCAAAGTACTTTGGCTCGGACGTGAATAGTCATGATTAGGGCTTGAAAAAGTCAAACAACAAGGAGTAAGATAAACTCAGCAAGTGAACTCCCTAAACCTTGTGTAAGGAAGTCATTCACCTCGGAAATGCTCTAAACATACGAGTTATTTATCAATGGCAAACTAATAGCAAAGCCTCAACTTTGCATTATCTATTAATAAGAATTAGGCCACTCAACATGCGACACTTTATCACATATCCAATTATAGTATAAACAATCACTACATGAGTACACCATTTCATTAAGTATACGACATTCACAATTTAATAATCCAAGCATGAATAACAATAATTCCAAACACCATGTAGTAACTTAAATCTCTCGAATCCTAATCAAAGGCGTACAAACCTACAAATTTATCTGTGCCTTTTTGACTCATATATCGACCTACATGATATTCTCATGTCTCTAAATCATAGACAGGGTTGATTAAAGCATGCATGTGCCACATAAGTCACTAAAACAACATCTAATTCATGCAATTTCCTCATGTAACTCATATATATTCATGCCACACATGTGCAGAATATGGCATCATTCTCATCATATGTACTCAACATTCATGCACTTTACACACGTGATGTCTTGAGAATCACATGGTATCCCATACTATCATGCAACCCTTGAGACCATTCTTTCAAATTATTATGGCCGCTGTCACGACCTAAATTTTCAAGGGTAAATTACCTAAAGTTTACTCTCCTTCCCTGGTTCTAAGTCTAGGTCCATTCATGGTATCAGAGCCATGGTTTCGTTTTTAATATTATCCATTCCATGCGCTTGATAGGTGAATCCAGAGCTAAGAAGATCTCTTCTCATCATGTCTACAGAACCAGAAATCCTCAAAGCACCAGTTTCTCTTGCACCTTCATCTTCATCTTCAACATCTCCTGAGTTTCGTGTCTCTAATGCTTCAAATATAGATTATCTTTATGAAGTTCTATTAGCGATGAAACTAAGATTTCTGAAACCCAACTTCCTCTCATGAACCCTTATTCTGCTTTCGCAAAACCAACCTCATCATTCTCACCTATCCGCTCCATCAGCCAACTTATTCACCAAACCCCAAAGCAAGTAAAAGAGTATGTCCAATCCTCTAAATTCGACCAACATCCTATTCCTGCTACTGAAAAGGAATATTTTGTTACTCTCCAGATCCCTCCAGAATTTCCCAGACAATGGGCTCAACAGGGATACACTCATGTCCATTATGGAGCTGTTCGTCTTGCTCTAACTTTCCACGGTCGAAAAGGTTTGCCAGTTGTGGCAAGAGTAGCATTGCTAGACACCAGGTTTTTACAATATCAGCATGCTTGCATCGGTACTGTTCAAACTACTTTGAATGCAGGAACAGTCTTTGTCACTCTATATCCCAACTTCAACATCGCCCTTTCAGACCCCCAGTTACTTTCTTTCATGAAAGTCCAAGTTCAACTTACTGGAGCCCCTCAAACTGCTGACTCTGTAGCAGCAACACTGCATTACCAAATGGTTTATCGAGTACAAAACCATGCACTTGACCTCAACTTCAACAATGGTAATGAAGATGCCTTGTTCATTTCCATGCAAAATGACCAGGCATCCTGTATCCATGTTCCTAGACAGATCCCAAAGGATACGTTGGCCAAGCTTCTTCCAGAGACCTGGATTACCAACTACGAAAAGTTACATCAGCACAACAAACCTTTCCAGTCTACGGACTCAAAGTTCGTAAGGAAAAAAGATGGAACTGTTTCCATCAAATTTGGAAAGGAAAAGGAAGAAAGTCCTTCTATCTTCCAAACCCTCTTCATGATTGAACCATGTGTTCCTCAATCTATTTCGAGCAGATCCAAAGAAGCATGTTAGGCATTTTGATGGTGATGGACATCCTGTTCATTACTATAAAGACAACTACGGTCATTGTTTTTGGGATCCTTTTTGTCAATGTTCCTATTGCACAAATTCTCCTGATGAGGTAGATCCTCTTGCAAGACCTCCACCTTGCAGAAAAAGACCAAAGGATAAGATATATCAAAGGTACTTAAACGGAGATTCCTCCGTTGATACTCTCGGTGAATGTGACAAATACCAATTCATGGTTTCTTATACACCACCTCCACCACCGAGTCTAAAACTACATCCCAGACCTCACCAGATCTACCAAAAACACCACCATCATCTCCTCCCCAGAAAAAGCAAGTCCTCTCTCCATTCTATAAGCCAATCCTTAAATGGGCTAAGAAGCATTCTTACCCCCTCGAAATTCCAGAAGAAGTACCATCTGCTTCCTCTATTGCTATGTTTCAGGATACTGACTTTCCTCCTCTTGTCAAGGAAAGTTCTAAACTCTCATTCCCTGCTGCAGAAGAGTTTATTGATCCTCATGGCAGATATCGCCATGTTCCTAAAATTCCTACTCCCACTGATATAGATGAACATGGGAAACAGAAAAAAACCTCTGCCGCCGAAGCTGTTCTAAATTGGCAATCAGAGACTATGTTAGCACAAAACAATGCCTTCAAGGCAATTGACTCCAAAATTGGAAGTGTGCAACAAGATCTCCGAAGGTATGATGAAAGTACCAAGAAGATACTTTCTGAATTCCAGAAAAAGCTCCACGCCTTGGAATCAGGACAACATCTTGGGTACCATTATCTCGAAAGTCCACAGCCAGAAATAGAAAAGCTCAAAACCCAAATCCAGCTTCTTGAAGAAGGAAGGTTCAAACCATTCGACCCATTAGCACCTCCTGTTAAAACTGGGTATTTACCCCCACCACCTCAAACCTCCATTTTTGCCACTATTCCACCAGATCCTTATAGAAGAGAACCAGATATGGCAAATTTACGAAATCGTATCAAAACCCTGCAGAAAGATAGGGGAAAAGAAAAGGCATCACCTGAAAAAGCATCAACTACAAGATCAAGTTCCATTGTTATAAGAGAAAAGCCAGAACAGATGATGCTATCAAATCCATTAGAATCTTTTCTAAAGGATTTAGGCACCTAGGAACCTGACTCTGTTATCCAACAGCCTGAACAACCTGGTCCTACCAAGACTTTGCTCCAAGTAGAGCAAACTTCTCATGATACTGAAACAGAGTCTTCAATATCCTTTTCCTCCTCCTCATCCTTCTCAATTCCTGCAGTCAATACCCTCCCCTTTGCACCAGTCACTTCATCCATATTTATGGCCGACCCACCAGATGATGACATGGAGTCAGATTATTCTGATATGGAAATGGGTCAAAAAAGCAATCCTACTCGCAACTCCACTCCCCATGTGTCCACTACATCAAAACAATTCTTCACCATTGATGACATTCCTTACCAGAAATGGCCAAACCGTCTTGAAGAATTTCATACATGGTGAAGACCCAGTCTATCACCAATCATGATATGAATGATGTCTTGTACAATTTTGTTACAAGATTTACAGGAAGCCTGAAGTTTTGGTGGCAATCACTTTCAGAACAGGACCAGATTCATTTCCCGATGTCACCTAATTTCAGCCATGCCCTTACTCTCTTATATCATGTCTTTATGGGAAAACCCGGTGATCTCATAGAGATAAAAAGAAGAGAGTTTTTTGAAAGAAGATGCTGCTCCCTCCAGAAGAAACATCTTGATAAGCATTTTAAATTAATGCTTCAAACCTTTTATCAAGTTGGAGCAGACCCAAATTTGAAGCATGTCTTCCTTACTTCTATCCCGAAAGAACTGTCCCAGATGGTTGAAAGATCGTTCTTTGGAAAGCAAAGACGGGTACAAGATATTCCCTTAGGGGAAATACAGCAAGAGATCTATCTATGCCTAGAAGAATTATGCTTAAAACGCAAGATGGTGCAAACATACATCACAGATGACAAGCGCCTTGAATCGGCTGTTCCGTCGGGGAGCTGAAAATCAAATGCTCCAAGAAAGACTGTGATGGTACATGTGGCAAGTATTCTCGGAAGAAGAAACACTACAAGAAGTTTTGGATAAAGAAATCCAAACATGGCTCCAAGCATTTCCGGAAAAAGAAGAAATGGCGATACCTACGCAAAAGAAAGGATCGCACAAGCCACAAGAAATCAAATCGTTGCTACATTCGCAATCGAAAGGACACTTTGCCAAAAGTTGTCCTCAAGCAAAAAAAGGTCGAATCATCTAATCCATCATATTGAGAACGAAATAGGTATTTCTCTCGAAAATGATGATATTGAATCCTTATTCTCTGCTGATGAAGAACCATCTGACCAAACTCTTTGTGCCATTCCCTCTTACCAAACTTCCAGTGAAACTGAGTCAGACTCAGAGTCTGAAGAAATTTTCCACATATCACCATCATCCCCAGAACCAAATCTGGACATATTTTCGAGCCAGACTCACTGTCCACACTTCCCTGTAAAAATCCTTACATCAAAGTTTGCTAAGCCTATCACCTTGTTATTGCTCTCATTGACACGGGAGCAAGTTGTTATATCCTAGACACCAAAATTCTTCCTGAAGAATTCTGGACCCCTTACATCCGATACTTCAATTCTGCGTCAGGAGATACTTTCTCCACAAATGTTAGAACCACTCCTGTGACTGTCCAGTTCTTCCCACAGTGTTCCATAACTGCAAAGATTTTTGGATCTAACCTTCCCAATAAAGATCTGATAATTGGGTGGGATATCATGACTCAAATCTCCCAGCTTCACATCATTCCTGGAAAAGGTCTTAGATATAAAGATCAATTCTCTGAGTTTGTTAATATCCAAAGACTGTTTTCCATTGAAATGAGTCTACTAGACCCAATTATGCAAAAATTGTTAGAATCTTGTCGAGTAATCCCATGCAGAATTTGCTCAAAAGTGCTCTCATCCTTTATGGAAAAACCCGGAGTTCTTTATTCGCCTTCCTTTCAAAAAAAATGAAGACATAAACCCAACCAAGGCGAGCCACATGGGAATGAAACCAGAACATTTGGTTTTAGCCCAAAGGGAATGCTCGGAACTTTTGCAACAAGGCCTTATTGAAGTTTCTGACTCACAATGGGCTTGTGAAGCCTTTTATGTCAATAAGCGTGCCGAGCAAAACAAAGGAAAATGAGATTGGTAATTAACTACCAACCCCTCAATCTTTTCCTCCAAGACGATAAATTCCCTTTACCATCTAGAGACTCACTTTTTAGTGGTCTAACCAAAGCCCACATCTATTCCAAATTCGACCTCAAAGCTGGATTTTGGCAATTGGGCATCCATCCTGAAGATAGATCCAAGACAGGATTCTGTATTCCGAACCAACACTTCCAATAGAAAGTTCTTCCTTTTGGCTTAAAGGTAGCACCATCCCTATTCCAAAAGGCCATGTGTCGCATCTTCCAACCAATTCTATCAAGTGCAGCTGTATACATTGACGATATTCTGCTCTACGTCCCGATGAATACCACACCTTTGCCAACTCCTTGAGCAGTTTGCAGAAATCGTAAAGAAGCATGGTATTATGCTCTCGCAAAGGAAGATGAATATTGCCCAAACAGAGATTGAATTTCTTGGTATGCACCTTAACAAAGGTACATATTACCCAGGGCCACATATCGCTCAAGAATTATTGAAGTTTCCTCAGGATAACTTCACAACAAAGCAGGTCCAACAATTTCTTGGGATAATTAACTATCTCAGGGTTTTTGTCCCAAATATTGCAAAGCTTCTGATTCCTTTGCAATCCATGCTAAAGAAGAATTCCCCACCTTGGGGAAAAGCTCGAGACCAAAGCGAGTTCTGAACTCAAAGAGATTATGCAGAATCTTCCACCATTACAAATACCATCAACGGGCAAAAGAATTCTCCAAACCGAGCGCGCCATTGATGAATACTGGGCAGCTGTTCTTTTTGAAGAAATTGATGGTAAGAGACTTCTCTGTGCCCATAAGAGTGGAAAGTTTTCTCAAGCTGAAATGCATTACCATTCCACCTTCAAAGAAATCTTAGCAGTCAAAAATGGAATCAAAAAGTTTGAGTTTCATCTTATTGGCCACCACTTCCTGGTGGAATTAGACATGGCATATTTCCCTCAGATGACCAAGTTTAAACAAAAGCAGATTCCAAATTTACAACTGCTTAGATGGGCTGAATGGTTTTCAAAATACTCCTTTGAAACTAAGCATATTCCTGGAAAGAAGAATGTACTTGCTGACTTCTTATCAAGGCCAAAGGCACCAGCCGAGATCAACATGTATATCAAAAGGCCTGCTTTCCATATGCTCAACCATGGAGTAAAATACAAAATCGAGAACATCAAAGATTCACAAAGCTGGAAATACCCCTAGAGAACCTGGAGAACCTCATGTGGCAAAACCACACAGACCTATTCAGATTCAATGGAGGTTCGATTCTCTATCCTTTTGGGTTAAATATGAATTATCCATTCATTCATCCTCTTATCTGGAAGGAAGATGATTTTCCTGAGCAGCTCAAAACGTTATTATGGTACTTAACCAATAAGTATCTAATAGCTTTTGAAATCCCAACCAGAAGATTCATTGCTAACCTCACAAGGATATTCTTGCTAGGAAGAAACATTGAAAAGGAATGTGATAGAAATCTTTTAGAATTTCTAAATTGGTTCTATCCCCCTACGTGTTGGAAACAAGACTTAGAAAAGAACCGAGATCGATGACACCAAACCCTGAAGTCCATACCATCCTGTTTTTTCGACGTCCTTGGAATTTTTGCAGAAATAATGGAAGCATTCTCAATGCACCACTGGAAATAGGAACCACATCCTATAAACCTAACTTGAACAGTCGAGAAGCTCGGATTTACAAATCTTATCCTAGATCTGTTCGACTCTGTGAAAACGAATATCGAGAACTCCAAAGAATCCTATGTCAAGAAAACAAGACCATTCCCGAAGATATTTGGAATAATGCACCCACTACGTGGGATCATTATGACCTAGCACCAGAAGCTAAGGAAGCACTCGGACAATACAGACAAGCCTCATCGTCCCAAGAGCCTGAAATGACAAGTGAAGACGACATCGTCCAATCCACCCAGGACCCCTATGCACGCTTTGGAGGACCTCTGTCCTAGGATCCCTACGAACAATTCCAAAGCATGGATACATCTTTCTATGCAGAGCCATCCAATTGGCCTCAGCCAAGAATTCCAGACCTTCAAGAAGATGAAAATACAAACTGGGCTGAAGAAGAAGCATCACATTGGGCTCATGAACAAGCATCCTCGTCAAGACTGAACCAAATCCTCTCACCAAAAGACCTTGAAGCCCTTGAACAGAAGTACGAGGCACAACTCCTAGAAGACAATTCGGATGACTCAGCCTGTAGCTACAATGCTCGTGATGGACGAGACCGTTGAGTCCGTACAGTTTCACTGTAGCAAAGCACTGTTCACTTTTACTGTAGCACTAGGCTAGGGAATGTACTGTTCACAGTACAGTTACTGTTCATAGTGTGCGAATAATTCTCTTTCGGTGCCCCTGTTGTACCCGGACCCGTGAGCTAGGTCCCTGTGTGTCTTTGTGACCTCTTATTGCCTATAAAAGGCAAGGAGGGTGTAATGTTTTGGGCAGAGTCTCCTGAAGTAAAATGTGTGCCTTGTGAAAATCTCTCCATGGCTTTCTAAACTCTTTCTTCTTCTCCAGCCTGGTAGGATCCTTCAAGAAATGCAGCCTGGGTAGGTTAAAAACGTTTCCATCCTGGCATCTCTGAGTGTCTCTAGGCTCTGAACTAAAGGGCTGAATGATTTCCTGCTAAAAAGCTGTCCCTAAAGGGCTTGAACGGGGTTGTTCGCCCGCTGTGGGATGCATACCTGCAGTAAATTTACTCTCCTTCCCTGGTTCTAAGTCTAGGTCCATTCATGCTGAAGACTTGGCGTGGACCCTCCCAAGTCCTACCAATCGCGACTTGATAGAAATTAATCTATTTAAACATGCAATTATATTCAATTTGAAGCCGCCACTAATCAATTAGGGTTGATTAGAAACCCAAATAAAGTATGAGAGAATACTTTATTTTTACGAACCAGAGATTCAATACGTCCGGGGACATGATTACGCTAAATTAGTCTAACGCATTTTCGGTACATTTTATTTTAATTTCAAAAATATTTAGCAAACAATGTTAATTAATTTTAACCTAAACTACTAACATGCAAATGGTGGTCATGTGGGTGCACAATCAATAAAATAACATTCAATGAAAAATGCTAATAAAAATGCATGCCCTAAACATGATTTCTAAATGACAAGACAACTAATTTTTCTTTTTTTCTTTTTAAAAAAAAGTTAATTATATGCAATCTTAATCTAAATTTAATATGCATGGATTTATTTTAATGACATACAAGATGCAATTCATATGGAATGACTTAAACTTATCACTATATGTATGCAATCTAATTTATATAATCCTAAATATGTATGTGCTACGTGATATGGGATGAATGACATGGTAAATCTATATACATGTTGTTTTATGATTTTTATGATTTTTTTATACATATATGCAACCTACACTAAACAATGATGACATAAAATGAGATTAATTATGAACTAACTTATTAGCTAACTAAACGGCTTTTGTGTTTCTTTCTTTCTCTTTTTTTTTTTAAATGACAATAATTCTTATTAAAGAAAGCGACATAATGATGCAATGTTAATCTTAGGCCTTTTATTAAAAAGAAAACTACATGATGGTAATATTAAAACATTAATCTATGACCAACTAACTAGAGTGCAACATGTGGTGTGATTTATATGACCTAAATAACATTTTTTTTATTCTCTTTTTTGTTTTATTAAAGAAAAATTAACCTAATTTTATATGAATCTAAAAAAATAAAATGCATTGCTTTAAACATGAAATGTTTATGGACCTAAGTACTTAAATTCAAGATATGACACATGATATGATATGCGATGTGCAAATAACACACCAAAATATGTCCTATTAAAAAATTCATCAATGACATTATTTCAATGATGCAAAGCAATTCATGAATTTGTCATAAACAAGTCGAAATAATCAAAAATCTAACCCGACGTCTCGCGGCTCAATAATTTTTATTATCATGACTTAATATGACAAATTTTCCAATTGGATAATAAATCAAAACAAATCAAGTTAGAATAAAAATAATAAGTAAATAAGAAAAACTATGAAACCAAGTACCTAAAAATTTACCTAGTCTAACTCACGGTGGACTTGAAGAAATGGCGAGGAACGTGTAATGGCTGAACTGCGATGGTGGCTCGCCAAGGGTGATCGGTCATGGTGATCGGAGCTGGGGTGGTCGTCGGAGCTCGGCGAGGTTCGGCAAGAACCGGACTGCAGCAAAACAAGAGGCAGCAGATGGTTCTGTTCGGGCGTGGAGCCGGCGTCGGTTGTTGCAGAGGTGGGGATGCGGCTTCGGCGAGAAAGAGGCTCCAACGCGGTGGTGAGCGACGGGCTGAACTCGGCGACGGCGGGGACGCGAGCTGTGGTAGCGGCGGCGGTGCTGCGGATGTGCGAGCAGAGGGCTGATCACGATGAAGCAGGCTTCGGATGCTGGTGCAGGCGTGGCAGCAGGGCTTCGGTGCGGCGGTTTCGCTCAGAGGGGAGTGACTCGGACCGACGTGCAGAGATGGTGGGCCGCGGAGGCGGGTCGCGGATGGGCAGGGCCGGCGTTGGGCGAGTGCCACCGCAGCGAAAGGGCGAGCAGCAGCGGCCGGCGGAGGCGGAACCAGCGAGAGGTGTGGCGGCGCTCGGCGATGGGCAATAGGCACGGTGGCGGAGCTCGGGCTGAAGGCGGCGGTGGTTGCGTGCGTGGAGGCGTCGGTGACGGATGGATCGTGGAGGCGGCTGTTGCAAGCGTCGGGCGTTGGGCGGATGCGAAGGTGATGGCGTCGCACTCCGGCGGAGGGTGCGGTCGTTGGACGCCATGCGATGGTGTGGGTGGTGAGACGAACATAAGTGCCGCGCGGTGGCTGGCGAAACAGAAGTCCGGTTGCTGGTGTACCGGCGAGGAGCAGCAAGGGGCGTGATCGATCGGGCAGCAAGTCTACAGGAAGATGATGAACAGTAAATGTCCCATCATTTTGTACTTTCTTTTGCTTTTTGCCCCCACTCTCTCTCACGCTACCTCCCTTTCTCGCCCCGTACGCTTTCCTTTTCCCCGGAGAAACAAAGCTTTCCTTCCTTTTTCTCTCTTTTTACTTTTCTATTTTTCTTTTCTTCCCTCAAAAACTCAAACTCTCTTCTCTGTTTTCTCTCTTTTCACTTTTCAAAAAAAATTTGACGAAAAGAAGCCCTTGATTCCGAAACCTCGCATTGCTTTTTATAGAAGAATCACTCGACTTTGTTTTTGCAGGTGAAGATTTGCACATATTTGCTCAACCGCTCAACAAAATAGTGGCTCCAAAATTCAACTGTTGAATTCTTTTAAATTCATTTTTTTTTCAAAATTTCCCTCTTAATCAAAGATTATCTTCTAATTCTATTTTCTAAAATTAAATGAGGTGTCAACAGCCGCTTAGGACTTAAAGCCAACCTGAAGGTTTGCAGTCATCTAGCATAATCGGGTATCATCTCGCCCCATTGAGCATGGCATCCCATTGACTTGGGGGAATTCTTGTAAGGAGCTTCGTTTTGAATTCCATCCTTGAGTAGCATCCCGTTGACTTGGGGGCATCCGAACTTAATCGGGTATCGTTCAACGCAAAACACATCAGGACGGGTTCACACCCCGCGTAAAACACATTAGGGTCTTTATATGACCACACGAGCACATCATCACGCATGTCCATTGTTATCTTTCTCATTAGCCAAGTTTGAATGCCTCAATGGCGTGCCAAGTGAAGTGTGTCTCATGATCTATTGAAAATACATCAATAAAATATGTTGAGCATGAAACGAGAATCTATGGCTTGACCCGTTACGTTGAGCACTAGCCTAAGTCTAAATCGGATTAGAAACGATATGCTTTAATATTGCACCGAGACCAAGAGAAGACCGATCTGACATGACATGATCACCGACCTAGTACCAAACTTAGCTCGGAAATGATTTATCTCAATATCGCCCCAAGAATAAGAAAGGACCGGCCCATCATGACATGATTACCAATCTAGTACTGGACTTGGTTCGGGAACGATACGTCTCAATATCACCGATCCCAAGAAAGAGACTTGACCTAACGTGCTTCTTTACACGTTCAATAATCATCGTATATCTTGTCTCTAAGGCTCGAAGTGTTCTCACACATTGATCGTGTACAATGAACATAACATATGTATAACAATGAACACATATAATACATTGCCATCATAATCTATCCAAGGCTTATTTAAATGACATAGTTAACACGTATAACTCATATGACATGTCAAACACATACAACACATAATACACATCTAACACATAAAGCATATCTGACATTTAATGCATAAATAACCCATATAGCACATATTACACATATAACTCATAATCCATATAACATGCTTAACGTATAATCCGTACTTGATAAAACACGTATCTCACATAATAGTATGACATCCTACTAAGGCACATTGAAATGACGTACCATTACAATGTAACTTATCCCTTTATTATTGCATCTTATTATTCACATATTATAATAGCATATTCCCCAGCATGATAACTTATCGTCCTAAGCTCGATTGCTTATCACCCATGATCTGATAACCTATCGCTTTGAAACTTGATAACCTATCTAAGCCCAATAATCACTTACCATGCAACATCCACTTATCACATCAATAAATCATCATTTAATCTTAATCTCATCCTAAACTACTTCCAAAATGCAACAGAAACCTAATTAAGGGCTCGAAAGCTACTCACACCCAAGTCCAAGCTTTAAAAAGTGTCGAGGGAGGAGCGGCAAGGCCGGATAGTGGCTATGGCTACTGGACCAACACCTAACAGCTCACAAGGAAGGCTGGTCAGTAGCTTGGGCGGCTGCATGGTGGTCGGCTAGGCAGTGGATGGCATCCGAACTTCGCGAGCGACCAAACTATGAGAGGAAGGAGGGAGGGAGAGCTGCGGCAAGGCTGGACAGCAGCCTTCTTGTCTCCAAAACTCCAACTTGGCAACGAGAATAATGGTGTGAAGGGTGGTTTACGAGTGGTGGTTGTGGTGGTCGATTACTAATGAGTCTAGAGAAGAAAATGAGAGAGAAATGGGTATGAAATGAGAAAAGAGGATAAGAGAAATTCATCCAAAGGGTAGGGGGAGAGAGAGAATGAGAGAAAATGAGGGAAGAGAGAGAGAAAGAATTGTTGTGAGAACCAAAGGGAATGAGAGGAGAGAGAGGAAGAGGATAAAATCTTGTCATTAATGCTCATCCCGTCACCAATCCTTGAATCACTCTCAACTAAGCAAAGGAAAGCTTCTTGAAGAAGAAAAATCAAAGCCATTAATAAAGAGAAATGCAATTGAGAGCTCGGAGGGGTAGACTAGGCTTTAGGGTGTCATTTCCATCTCCTCTCTCATGCACATGGGCGCCCTTCCTCCTTGCCATTCCATCTATACCATTTTGTCCTTAGTTGAATAAGAGGGCAATTCGGTCATTTTATCGAGATTGCGCACTATTCACGTACTTGAGTGCAATAAATGCTAAGATCTTGCAATGATAGCTCCAAATTTGGGAAGCAATGATTGATCTCAACCATGCAATTGCCTAAGCTTGTCCTTCAAGCGTGGACATGTGGTCCTCTCCTTCCAATGTGAAGAACAATTTTGAGTAATTTTCAAAACAAATGTCATTGCCTTAACAAACAGATTCGAAAAATTATAAAAATTTAATATGTTGTAGAGAATACTTTAAATAAAATTTTTATAGAGTAATGTAAGACTAATTCGTTTTGTATAAAGAGCAGAAAATTACCAAAAGTAACCCAAAATCTCATCCATTGAACAGTTCCAATGATCGTAGAAGAAAACCCATTTTGACATCCAAATCTTCATAAAACACATTGAAATTTTAGTATGTTGTAGATATAAATTTTTTCTATAACTTTTTTGAAGGAAATATGTTCATATTTCAAAGGAAAAAATTTATAGAAAATCAAGAAGACAAATAGGTCACCATTTTTACTACACTGGGTAATTTTCACACGGTAAAGAACAGACTTTCGTACCAACCATTTGAGATCAGAAAAATCTGAAAATAAAATATGTTATATATCAAGATGTTTTGAACAACTTTTATAAAGAAAGTTTTGCGAGATTAAAACCAGAGAAAGCTCTATGAAATTGGAAAGTAGTGAAGGTCCAGCAGTACGCACACTATTCAAGCACATAGAGCTTGGGTTTGGGCTTGACTCATCCAATTTGGGCCTAACTTGGGCGTGAAGCCCATTGGGCTTCCAATTTCTGGCCCAATTTCACTCATTCAAAAATTCAAGGTTTATCGATAATGAAAGAATTTGATGAAGCAATGTCCAACAGTGGTCACTTAATCCTCTAAAGTCCAATATCCTTAACTAGACTAGAATTTGTGGTTTAAATCTATCAAATGCAACTTAGCATGATTAAAACCAACGGGCATCCTTTAGGGGTTTCGCGAGTTCGACCATGGTTGATTCGATATCAATCCACGCTTGAGTTTTTTCAATTTATGGATGATCCTTAGTTGTTATGCAACCGTGAGGGGTCAATTGCTCGCTTTGAAGTACATGATCATTTGGAATTGGTTTAGGGTCATTCGTAATTAATATAGTAATCGGGTGGAATCACTCATAATCCAATTATATACTATTATTGAATTGATCTATAACCATTCCTAGATTGGTCTGAAATGGCTTAAGATTGTCTCCCATCGATCCTTATGGTCGAATCGTCAATCCATGGTTAAGTTCTCTAGTCATGTGCATCGAAATCCCAAATTGTATTTCCCAATAGGTTTAACACTCTTGAATGGTTCATGAACCAACTTAAAGTCTAACTCTACTAATTGCACATTGATAGAAGTAAACCTCTTATCGTATTTTGAATAGGGTTGAATTTTAAGGATGTCACAATTAACACATCAAAGCAGTAATTTAAATAGCAGATTTACGGTTGATGTCACCATCATGCAATGTTAATTTGGGGGGTAAGTACACTATCTGTGACATCCCGATTTTCTGATTCTATTTTCAATAAATTGAGACGGGCATTTCGTTGGCATGCATATAGTTCTTTTCCTTGAGTTGGCCACTCATGTGGAAACTAGTCTATCGGGTGAAGCTGTTAAGAGTTTCTAATGCATCAGACTCGAGAATTTGACTAGGAAGCGACCTTTTGACCGAGCTAGTCTGCAAGGGTCATTACGGCACAATTAAAATCGATTAAAGATCGGAGATAGGTCGACTCGATAGAAGCATGCGATCAAGTGTGGGTGATTCCACCAGATCGCACAATTCGTGTCGATCGGCACTGGACCGACTTTTCTATTGATTTGGTACCCTGTGTTCGTATTTGAAACCTTGAGATTACCCCGACAATCGAAAGTCGCCAATGTTTAAAAGATGTACATTGTGGCTTGAGATAATCAACCACAGGTCAAATGCATGAAAATTTCTAAAGGCTACCCGGTAGGTTGGGCCGCGCTAGTATCGTGCCAAAGTGAAATTAACCGTGGAATTGAGATCGAATTCAGAAATTGAAAGTCTGGGTGTGTCGCAAATCGTTTTAGAATCATTAATTCATCTTCGGAAGATTTTTCATATAAGCCGAGTTTTTCGGCAAATTAATCAAGGTATGGCTAATTTGGCTCGAGAAATTAGTAGGCCGCTTTTGGTCGCGCTTTTGGGACTTAAGTTGGTTCTATGATCAAGTGAAGATGTGAATTGAAGTGTGGTGACATTGGATTTATTTTATGGACTTCAATTTGATTCAATTAGAAGAGAATTGATGAGATTTGAAGAAATTGGATGTACAAGATTTTATGCCCGGCGGAAAAATAAATTGCAACCATTGGAAGAGGTTGTGGAGGATTGGGTGAGTGGAGTGTGATGTCATCCATGAGGTCATGAGGTGGGCCATTTTGGTTGGATTAAAGAAAAAGGAAAAGAAAAGGGAATGGTCCCATCTTTCTCTCTCCTCCTTCTCTCTCCTCCCTCTCTTCTCCCTTCTCTCCCGTGCGACTCCTCCATCTTCTTCTTCTTGCTGCTCGACGGAACCGAGCAGACCAACGGAGCCGAAGAAGTCGCACGCCTCCGCCGTTCACCGTCGCCGCCGCGCACCGCAGCCGAAGTCGCCGTCGCCACTCGTCGCAGCTCCGCCCGTCTCTGCCTCTTGCCGCCATCGTCCCTGCTTCAGCCAAGTTCCAGCAGCCATTTCAGATCTGGTGGAGCTCCGCCGGAGCCGTCCAGCCCACCTCCGGCCACCGTGAGGCCCCGCCGTTGGCCGTGCAGCACCGCCGCAGCTCCTCCGCCCGTTTCCGACCTAAGCCGGCGCTGGATCTGCTCCCTCTCGGCCCCAAGCAGAATCTGGAAAAATGGGTATGGCAGCGGGTGTTTGGCCCGTTTTGGCCGCCTTCCCGAGCCCGGATGCTCGGCCCGCTTTGAGAAAAGTCGATCCTCGCGTCGCCCTCATCGTTTTGGTCCGCTCGGCTCGTTAATCTGGTGAGTTTAGCTCACTAAACCTCGCTTAGAGGGTTAATTATGCTTAGGGAGGTTTAGTTTATGTTAAGCATTATTAGGTTGTTAGTTTAGGTTAATTAAGAGTAGATTTGATTGAGGTTGTGGTTTAATTTAAAGTGTGCTTAATTAAGGGTAAGTAGGTTTATTTAAAATAAGCCTTGATTTGACATAAATGAATTTACTTTTGATTTATTTAAATGTCTCGAAATTATTATATAATTTAATAATATATTTTATTCGAAATTAATAAAATATTATTATTTAATTATTTTCGGAATAAATTAAATTATTTGTTAAATTCCGAAAATTTTGTCGAGACCTTAAATTCTCAGAATTTCGTGCCGGTCGTTGCTGTGTAGTCGGATTTTGAAATTGATGATTGGATATTATAAATTGAGTGTGGATTTCGAAAACTATGGATATTATTATTTAATTAATTTTCGGAATAAATTTAATTATCTATTAAATTCCGAGAATTTTCATTGGGACCTTATTTGCTCAGAATTTCGTGCCGATCGTTGTTATGCTTGTAGAATTTGAAATTGATGATTGGTTGTGGCGAATTGAATGTGATTTCGATTTATGAGGATTCTTTATAAAATCCTAAGTGTAGAAATTTATGGGAGATTGGCCGTGATTGACCACCTATTAGAGGTCGTGCCCGATGAGGCCGTGAAATACCACCTATTAGAGGTCGTGCCCAGTGTGGCCGTGATAAACCACCTATGAGAGGTCGTGCCCAGTGAAGCCGTGATAAACCACCTATTAGAGGTCGTGCCCAGTGAGGCCGTGATGAACCACCTATGAGAGGTCGTGCCCAGTGAGGCCGTGATGAACCACCTATGAGAGGTCGTGCCCAGTGAGGCCGTGATGAACCACCTATTAGAGGTCGTGCCCAGTGAGGCCGTGATATGCCACCTATTAGAGGTCGCGCCCAGTGGGGCCGTGATATGCCACCTGATAGAGGTCGCGCCCAGTGGGGCCGTGATATGCCACCTATTAGAGGTCGCGCCCAGTGGGGCCGTGAATTGCCACCTGATAAAGGTCGCGCCGAGTGGGGCCGTGATGCCACTTATTCTAATTTTGCCGAATAGGGTCGTGATTGAGAGCAATGATTGATTTGCTAGAATGACATGTAATCGGCCGAGTCGATTGATCACTGAGACGATCCAAGTGGTTGAATTGTTTGATAATGTGATTGTGCCATGGTTGTTTGGTTATCATAATTGTACGTGGTTGATTTATATAAATTGTGCTAACCCGGATGAAGGCCGAGGCGAGGTAAGTCCCTCGTGTGATGTGGCTAGGCCACCCGGGGCGTATTTTCTTTCTAATAGGGGTTTAAGGGGTTGAACTTGCTGAGACATCGTCTCATCCCGGTTGTGGGATTAAAATTTCAGGTCCCCGATGGATGGAGTGGCCAGATAGCTTTGGTTGGCCTTGAGGAGTTGCAGAGGTGAAGTCATAAGGGTTGGAGAGCGTGTCCTGCTAGTTGGTTGTAGGATAGTTCCCCTTTTGTCGAGCTGGTCTATTTTGTAGAAAGTCCAGTGTTGTATTTAAACCCTTTGTGTTTGTAAATGAGTGTTTGGTATTGTGATTGATTGCCTGCTTTTCTATCCCAAGTTAAATGTTGTCAGGGGATTTGTTTCGTTTCCGCATGCGTAAATAAATGAATGGGTCGGCGACATATCCTAGGATGTCGCATTTTTGATCGACCGTAGTGGGATGTGCGCGCGCTCGGGGTTCGGGGCGTGACACTATCAATGCCAAAAGTTGTGTACGGCACTCATTTTAGTATCAAAAGTTTATTTTGGATCACTTAAGTGCCAACAAATTTGAAAAACAATCATTTCAGTGCCAATGCCAATCAAATGGCCGAAAATCCGACGTGGCACTTTTTTTTATTAATTTTTGAAGTTGACGTGGCTCGTCGGAGAGTACAGTCAGCATCCAAATAACAAAATAATGCCGTTTGGTGTCTTTCCCCCAACTTAGAACCCTAAATTCCCAAATTGAGAGAGAGAGAGAGAGAGAGAGAGAGAGAGAGAGAAGGCATGTCATCTTCTTCCCCAAAGAACAACACTAGCAACGGCACCAGCAACGGCACTAGCAGTAGTAGCAGCAACACACCAGCAACGGCACCTTCGACCCCTTTTCTTCCTCCTCTTCCTCCGCCCTCACCTCCTATTCTTCCTGCCACTTCTTGCTTGAGCAACAATCTCAGTATTTCCTCGCTCACCTAGTTGAGCAACTACAATAGTGGCTGAGCGATAGTGGCCGAGCCACGAATGACAAAAAAACCCTAATTTCAATCCCCATATGAGCTATATGGCATCATTTTTGTGAGGATGTTCATGTATGACGGCAAAACGACGTTGTTTCTTGAGGAGGATGGAAAATGATGTCATTTAAAATTTACCACAACTTTTTTTTTTAAATATAAAAGCCATGTAATTAATCTAGTTGGAATCTCTTGCCGGTGGCACCAAAGTGATCGTTTTTTCTCTGATTTGATCCTTAAGTGATCCGACGGAAAATTTTGACACCAAAGTGAGTGCCATACACAACTTTTGGCACTGATAGTATACTTACCCCATTAATTTGGAGACAAGTTCTTAGACTTATAAGTCGAAAACATTTTTAATAAAATCGGCCAAAAAGGCTGAAAAGGCGAGGCTTTTTGTGATAGTTAATTCACTTGCGATACTCATGATCACACCTATGCCATTGATGTGCCTTGGCCATGACTTGGTCATGCAGCCTCCACCACAATTAAGATCATGAATGAGCAACCTCAATCAACTAAAATGAGGTTTGCTTAGTTGCAACCTTTGTTAGAATTCCAAAGACATATAACATGAGGCTAAAGTCTTGACCAAGCTACGTCGACTTTGTCACGGAAGTGGTGGTCAGCCACTTCACCATCCTCTTTACTAGCTACTTTTTTCCTCAAATTTCGCATTCTTGTTAAAGATTAACCTTTCATAAAATCTTGGACCCTAGCAAGTCTTTAAACTACTACGTTTGAACTATGTGATGTAAAATTTGAGAGTATTCACTGGGTGAGGGGAAGAAAAATGTTCTTCCCAATTGGCAGCTGAGGTATGCAGGCACCGACACATTAAAATTCTGAATGCAGTCCTATTAGCTCGCTAGGATTACCTGGCAGGCAGGGCAGCCCTCAACAGAGCTCTTAGGCTCTTATATTATGGTGAGGTACAACCTTAACCATCGTCGATGATTCACAACACACATTAAGATTAAGGTTAAAATCTTACTTTAAAAAAAGATTCAGTTACTATATCAAGAAAACAAAATTATTTTATTTATGATATCCTCTTTCGTTTGTACAAGAGAATGCATATACAAACACACTTTTAAGTAAATGGCACGTGCCATCCTTGCTATTTTTGTCTTTGGATTTTTATTTTTTAAGGTACCTTATATTTTGAGATACTTTTAAGAATCTATGTTTGATGACTCTGACGATGGATCTAATAGTAATCCAAACAATGCCATTTATATGTGCATATTAGAAAGTCCAGCTCAAAAATTAAAATAAGATGGAGTAAGATCACATGTATATAAAGAGCATGGGTACCCAGTTGTCAAGCGATAAAGGACATTTTCAACAATGTGAATCAAGTAACTAGTTGTAAATCATCAATTGTACCAGCATTTAAGAGGGGATGTCAAAGTTTTCGGTAGCATGTAGCATGTAATGGTGGAGAGTTTGATCATTTTCTCCTGAATTTGGTAGCTACGGAAGCTATGTTACACTTTTTCTTTAAAGTGGCCATTTTCAAAACCGTTGACCCGGCATAGTCATTTTGAGAATAGTCTAATTATTCAAATCAAAACCCTATTGCTTTTTCTTCGATATATTTAATGCAAAATAATGGGTCTGCCAAGGAAAAAGACCTGACACCTACAACCACAGTTATTAGATTTATTTGGTGAGAATGGAATTGTCGCTAAGACACACATCCTAAATTGAAAAGAGAAAGGGGAAATTCTTATTTTATTTGGAAGGACCAAACCACTGCTTGTCGACAACATAAGACAATGGCGTCTCTCCATCAAATTACCACCAACACTCCGACCATAAGTAATGCATCTGTTAACGTAGTGAAGCCATCCTCAAACTGAGAAGAAGCTATCGACCATTGCGATCGTCACATCTTCTTGTGAAGCTCAATCAACCACAGGTTGTACACGCGCAGAACGTATTTTGGGGCATGGAACCCCGAGGCGCGTGCAAGGTCCGCGAATTCCCTCTGCGTCCGGGCCTTCCCGCTGGGGGTTGTCCTCAGCAAGTTCAAGTCCATCAAGAGCGTGGTCTGTGAGACATCGTCGGTCCCAGGATACTCCGGGGTCACTTCCTCCACGATCACCACTTTCCCCGTCGGCGGCAATGCCTCCCAGCAATTCTTGAGCACCTTCACGCAGAACTCATCATCCCCGCGATGGAGAACCGACTGTAAAATAAGTAGACTACTTAAAACATCGTACTTACTTGGTTTTCACAATACTAGAACCTCTCGTGTCTCTCTTATAATTTTCGTTAAACGAATCAATTAGCAGTCAAGCTGATTTCGAATAATTAGAAGATTCGATGGTACGGGGAAAAAAAAAATTAATTGACCTTCAGGAAATGGACATCCGCTTTAGGGACGGACTTTAGAATGTCTCCTCCAACATGCGTAATACCTGCAAATGAATAAATAATTGTGTAATCGCACTAAGGCGAAGACCGTTAACCCAGAAAAGGAAAAATTAAGGTTGCGTGAAACATGAAGTTGAGCGAGCTCTCATTACGGTTCGTATGCACACAAAACCTTCGATATCATTGGGATCGATTTTACCAGGAATGGGAGGAGCAGTTGCGATCACATGAGGCAAGTCGTAGTTGATGGCGCGGATGTGGGGATTCTTGGAGAGTATGGTTTTCAGGGTCTCGCCGATGCCACCGCCCACATTGACGACCGTCTTCGCCTTTGAAAACCCACGATAATGCTGAGCGATCTTGGGCATGTAAATCGCCGACCCGGTCCTCATCGACTTGTTGTACAGGTCGTTGAATCTCGGGTCCTGGCCCATGTAGTCGAACACGTTCATGCCGTGCCTGCGGGTGAAAGGATCTGCCCCTCCTTCCTTAACTGCATCTTTAAGGCAGTTCCTACAGAGCACGCAACACAAATTTAGCATCAGTGTGCTCTCTGGAGCAATCACGTCCATAAAATAACATCGAAATCGCTCCTTGAGGATCCAGAAAATTTTACATGTACCCCTTCCTTTTTACGGTTGATCTATTGAAATCGGGTTTTCCGATTCTATTTTACGACCAAGAGAGCAACTAACGGGTGGGTAAAAATTCGTGGGTTATAGACACACAAACCAGCATTCCAGGAGAGTCTTTTCTTGGAGTAGCATATGAGTTGGTAAAGTAGAAGCTCCATTCTGGTCCAAAAAGAACTTGCTCCGAGGCCCGAGGCCGTAGAGCCTCTGGGGGCGGCCTTCTTTATCCTCCACGAGAGTGCACGATAAGATGGAGTAACTCGCAAGGAGCCGCAGCATCCGGTCGATCGTGTCCGGTGCGGCCGGGTTGTCGATAGAGAGGCGGGCCACGATGTCCAACGGAGAGAGCTGGTCACCCTTGGCCAGCAATTCAAGAATCCCCAGCTCATGGACGCCTTTCAAGACCATGGGAACAAAAGCCATTGAGGGGACCTCAAAGGCATTCAAAATTTCTTCATCTTCATGGGAAGTTGTAATGACTGGGGCTTCCTTCGAACTCATGTTTTTTTTTATATTTTTTCTTCCGACTGTCTTTTCTTTTGGCTTTCTGCTAATCGAAGATGCTGGTATGATGTGGTAGTGCAATTTTGCCTTTTCATTTATAGAGCACGCTTGGAGAACTTGGAGGGCACTATTATAACACTTTTTTGTTTTTCTATAAATTCGGTTGAAGTTGGTCCTTTTTTTCCAGAAGTGTTTAGCCCTAGACATATATGCCAAATGTGGGAAGAGTGTTAAAAAAGTTATAAACCTTTTCATTTGATACTAATTTAGTCATTTCCGATTAATTTTGACCAGATTTGCTGACTGGGCGTTGGCCAGCTGATATGGCCTAATTAGCACTAATGTGAACAACTTTTAATAATATTTGAATATTTTTAAATTTTTCTTTTTCTTTTTCTTTTTTCCTTCTCCTCCCTCTAGTTGGTCCTCGGACCTTGGCAGCCAACTAGAGGCAACAACCGAGAAGTTTGACCTCACCGACCTTTGGCGAGACTCAAGCCCTCCCCAGTGGCCGTGAGGATGACCTCGCGCTAGACGGCGAGGCTTGCCCTCGCTGAATCTAGCGAGGTTGAGCCTCACCCAACCTCTGTCATGGCTATCTCAAGGCTACCATGAGGGCAGCCTTGCGCCAAGCTAGCAAGGAGGTTTGACCCTCGCCAGATCTGGCAAGATTGAGCATTGCCCAGCCCCTTGCAAGGCTAGCTCGAGGCCGCCGGTAAGGCTTGACCCTCACTAGCCCGACGCGAGTCTGCCCTCATTGCCCTTGCTAGTGACCAACAAGACTCGCCAGAGGTCAGCAAGGTCGACTTGGACCTTGTCGGCCGTCACCTCTGGCCAATCGCCGAGGTTAGGCAATTGATTGGAGGAAGGAGTAGGAGAAGGAAAAAGAAAAAGAAAAGAAAAAGAAAAGGATAAAAAGAAAATAAATAGTTATAAAATATTAAAACATTATTAAAAATTGTCCACATTAGCATCGATTTTACCATGTCAGCCGATCGGCGTCTAGTTAGCAATCCAACCAAAATTAGTAGAAAATGACTGAATTTGCACCGAGTAAAAAAAATTTGGACTAAATCGACACCAAGAAAATGTTTAAAATACTTACCCAAAAAAAAATGTTTAAAACTAAATTGGCATAAATACAAAAGATTTATAACTTTTTTAATACGTATACCACCCAATTGCACTTGTTAACGTAAGCTATGCAAGGCTAGAGTTACTTTGGAGGCGTGAAGTAGCCGCCCTAGATGTATAGGAAAAGATACACCTGCTAACTTTTTGATGCAATTTTGTACCAACAATTCTTCTCGTGTCATATTTATCTTGCTACGTTGAAATAAGAGTATAATATGAATATGACTAACTCGAACATAATAATTTATCGTGTCACACGGCATACTTAATATAAGAAATCATACTTCACAACATGACTAAACAATTATCAAACATATCACCATATCAAATATTGATAATACATAATACATTAACCTATCTACAAGTCTATGTTGTATAAGTAAACATGAAAAACACGTTCAACACAATAGCTTATGTTTACACGCTCTTAGATGATATAACTACTATTATGTAACATCAATCAAAAGTGTATTATCGAGTTACTACTTATGTTAAACGACTTTCGTGTGAAAGTTAGTTTTTCATCATTATTTATTCTATTTGACATGGGTGTTTTTTTTTTATAAACTCTATAAGCTAAAAAAAAAAAAAATCTTCAAATACAAATATTAAATGTCTTTAATTGAGTCGCGTTGAAAAAAATTAATATCCTAAACAGTTAACTTAAGCGCGCCTATACATTTCTAAATGACTTAAATGGGTCAATCCATGTAAAACGTGATATTAATTGTTTTTGTTGTTATGAGGACATTATCACATGTTTCGTTCCGTGACCGCCCTCACCTATAGAACCTTGTAGCCGTCATTTAACAACCAAGATAACCTACTTGTCCCCAACTTGAATTGCCTATGGCGCCGCCCAAATCTTCTCATCAAATATATAATTATATAAATATCCCCATTCTTCGAATGAAGTCTCACATTTATGGTGTCAGACTAGGGCCCCCTAGATAACTTATGCGCGCCTATACATTTCTAAATGACTTAATTGGGTTAATCCATGTAAAACGTGATTTTAATTGTTTTTGTTGTTATGAGGACATTATCACATGTTTCGTTCCGTGACCGCCCTCACCTATAGAACCTTGTAGCCGTCATTCAACAACCAAAGATAACCTACTTGTCCCCAACCTGAATTGCCTATGGCGCCACCCGAATCTTCTCATCAAATATATAATTATATAAATATCCCCATATGTCGAATGAAGTCTCACATTTATGGTGTCAGACTAGGGCCCCCTAGATTAGGTTAGGTGGGAAAACATAGTTGATTTTGAACAAGGATCGTTCTTGTCAAAAAAAAAAAAAAAAAAGAACAAGGATCGTTCACAGCCAAAGAAATCGCTCCTACATGTGACAAGTGAACTTTCTTTTACATTTTTGTTTTTCTTTCACTAATCCTAATCTCATGGCACACGCACTTTGACTAGTATTTAACTCGCGAGGTTTATGACATAAGTTCGGTTATAATCTTTTTATATTTTTCAAATTTCGACGTTGATGAGAATTAAAGAAAAAATACTTTTGCTTTAAGTGGAAACAAACTAGCTCGAAAGGTAACCACCAACCATGGTGGCTCTGCTGGGTAGGCTCCTGCCTTTGGTTAGGTGTTCGAAACCCCTGCAACGCTGCAACTTGCGTTGCAGGGAGACTGACAGACCATTAGGTGTATTACGCGTGGCACCCTGGTGGTGGGTCCTGGGCTAGCGTCACCTGGGGGTTTACGTGACGGCTGTCGGCCAAAACGGTTTCTCCGACAAAAAAAAAAAAAAAAAAAAAAAAGGTCAAAAGGTAGGATTATGTAGATTATCAAGCTTGCAGATAGATTCAATCTAAAATTAGATTAAATGGCAAAAAGGGGAAAATCAAAGAGGTATATATAAATATTTTGACTAGATTGATTTTCTTAACACTCAAACAATTTAATCCACATATAACAAACAAGGATTCTGCCATATCATGTTGGGTTGACCATCTCAAAGTTATATTGAATGGTTAGATTGTGATTTTGAATAACAGATGTGTCACATCCGTATCAATTACTCGTGTACAACTTGACTTTCGATAATTAAGTGGATTCCTGGGATTAAAAATTAGGGTTGCTATGAGAAATCGTTTCTTTCTCGATTGCTCAAGAAGGTGCAATACACCTGCTCAGTGGTTACAAGAACGGCCGAGAAGTGAACAGTAACAGATAAATTATTCATTTGACATCCTGCTGGAGAACATATTTCACAATCATTGGCTTTTATTTCATAATATTTAAAGTGTATTATTTGTGGCTTAGCAACTTGCAAGTAGCTAGAATAATCTTAATGCAGAGAACTTTTAATTTATTATAGAAATTAAGGTTCTTTTTCGCATTTGGTGGTACTTGTCTATTCCAAGTATTTCTAGTTTTCTTTCCACTATTACACGTTACTTATCTTGTCATTTCTGTAGAGACGTTCTAAGATTAAACATGGTTTAAAAGAAGAAAGAATCTAAAAAATTTACAAAAGAGGGGATAAAAAAATGAGAAAGGTGGCATCACGCCGCCATCAATCCATAACTGCCAACCTCACCCGTTATAGCTGCTTGGCAATTATATAACTAATCGACGTATGTTATATCATTAGGAAGTCATAATTTCCAAATTTTGCGAATATAAACAATTTATTTTCTATAATATGGGCTTCTTTTTTTTGTCAGTCCTACTCTATTCCTACTCTACACTCATCACTCTCAGACTTTTGCCCTGCCTCTTGCGGGGTGTGGGAGTCGAAACCCACTCCTGAAACTTACGTGTCCCCACCCCATCCCTCCCTGAGAATGTGGGGATTTGAACCCCTCACCTCTCCCTTCCATATTAGAAGGGTGACTACTGGGGCGAATCCCAGTGGTTTAATATGGGCTTATTTGAATGCAACTAAAATATTTCCATGGGTTTGAATGATGTGCATTTACTTTCATTTTTTGTAATAACAACTTAGAGTCCAATCGTAATTAGCCACCTACTTTGAGAGAATTAGCACAACAACTCACCGTCTTGGGCCCCCCACTTAAATTCAAGTTCCATACCGTAGGAATTGAATTCACAACCCTTGACTCCTAAGCTAAAAGCGTAAGAACGGCATTGTCACTAGGTCAATTCTGTGGTGGGCTATCTATTTTCATCTTTCAAACTTGAATGTAAATTTTCGCCACACATAAATAATGATGATCATATTGTCTTGCCGGCGTTGGAACCATACAGCAATTTTCGGCATTTGATCATTTCGATCTCTGTTAATATCTCATGGTCGTCCTTTATGTTTTTCCGGCTCTTCCAATTGCAGAGTCGGTGAGCGTAAGCGTTCTTGTATTTTTATTACAACAGAAACAATTGGATAATGAAGACCATTCGCATCAATGCGTACTAGGAAACAATTCTAGAAAAGTTGAAAGCATGACAAGAACAGTTTTATTTAATTGGAAATCAAAGTTGGACACAATACGACATAGGGTAAGGTAAGATCGATGCGGGAGAGGGTTTTCAAGCAAGTGAATTAGGCGATTTTATATAGCTCAAGCGCCCACATGTTGAGGACCTGGCAGCCCACTTTCGGGGAGCTGAACCCGGTCGCGTGGGCCACGACCTCGACTTCCCTCATCGTCCGATCTTTCCCTCCTGGAGGCAACGCCAGCATGACCATATCGGAAGTGAATGTGGCCCGGGTCACTAGGTCCGTCCCTGGGTATTCCGGGCTGACTGGGTCTATGACCACCACCTTGCCCGATGCCGGCAATGCCTTCCAGCATCTCTTCAGGAGCTGTATGACGAAATCATCCGCGAAACTATGGAATTGCCACTGCAAAAAAACAGCAAACAATCAAAATCAATTAAGACTCCCGATCGCCAATCTGTCCTAAACAAAATGCTCGTACATTGGAACTGTCTTAAGCTATGTCCGTTAATGCAAAATCAGTTGACATCAATTACAGAAATCATGTTCAAATAAATTATAAGCTACGTAATTTTGCACGTTTCTTTTCATTTCATTTCCGGGAGCTTGAGTACTAAACAGTTAATCCAAAGTAACCTTCGCTAAGAGGATGTCTCCTTTTGGGATGGGATCATCCACAAAGCTCCCTCCTACATGCTCCAAACCTGCCATAAAAAACTAGTTGTCTCATTTCGTCGTCATTGCTTCATAAGACATCCTTAGAAGGGCCAACTGTATATAGGCGACATAATTATAGGAAGAAGGCAATCAACAGGTATGGAGCAAACGAGGTGTTTTTAACATGAATTGAAATGAATTAGAAAGGTTTGATCCGTTGAGAGAATTAATCTATGCAGCATAATTTTCATTGAACTTTGTTTGTTTATGGAGGAAGAAGGAAATTTTAGTTCGAAAATCAATTACCGGGATGAGAAAGCCCATTTTTGACAACATGGGGTAGGTCGAAGTTTATGCCCCGGAGGTGGTGGTGCTTGGAGAGTATAAGCTTAAGGCATTCGCCAACACCGCCGCCAACGTCGACAACTGTTTTGGCATTCTCGAATCCAGGGTAAGTGTCCATGAATTTGCCCATGAAAATGGTAGACATACACTTCATGGCATTGTTGAAGTAGCTGTTGTACCTCGGGTCTGTCCCGGTGTAGTCAAAGAGGGTCGTACCGTTCGCCAGCTTGAAAGGGTCGCCTTCTCCCTCAATCACTGCATCTTTTAAGTAAAACCTGCAGAGCAAGCATTCATGTACAAACCCCAATTAATAACGTTTCCGTCTTGTGATAAAAAAGATCTTCACTCTCTAATATTGTCAATAATGCACAGACAGCTATATATATGTGAAGATGACTCATGTTGATGTGCTTGATGCATTTAATAGTCATCACATTACTTCTTCGAAATGTTTTACGGCATTCTCATATATTCAACAAAACTGAAATTTAACTTCAAGTATCAAGCTAATCAATTTTGCACGAAATGGGAACGGGATATTATTGCATGAACTTAACTAGCGAACATGGTGAGTCCCACATAATGTGACTGTCCGAATTCATTTATTTACGTACCATGATCTCAAGGAAACCTCGTCAAAGAGCATAAGCAACCAGGGCGCCATGCTAGCCCCTTCCTCATTCACGTAGTACTTGCTCAAGGGGCCCAGGCTATAAATCCTCTCAGGCCGCCCGGCTTTGTCCTGCGTGAGGGTGCACGAGAGGAAAGAGAAGCTGGCGAGCAAACGCAGGATGCGGTCGATGGCAACACCGGCATCAGGGTTCTTGATGGAGAGGCGGGACGCGATCTGAGTGGGCGAGAGCTGAGCAGAGCTCTCGGACAAGAGCTTGAGGATGCCGAGCTCGATGGTGGCCTTCAAGATCAGGGGAACGCACGAGATCATGTTTTGTTTGATAGCGGACAAGTACTCTTCGTCTTCTTGGGCGGTAGTGACCGCTAGGGTTTCGGCCGAACTCATGTTTCCTGAATTTTTTTCTTTCTCAGGTTCTTTTCAATTTTGCACAGTAGGAGAGATTGCGCTTTGTAGTGGGAAGTTGAGAGGACTAAGACGTTGTTTGAAAAGAGCGCAACGATGGAGCCGCTTTTATAAGGTAACTGATGAGCTGTGTGTCATGCTAGGTTTCACAGGTTCTTTATTTTTTCTATAGAAAAAATAGCCCTCATCACCCTACCATATTCCGAGATTTTACACACGGAAGAGTCACAGAGTACGAGATTCGGATGGATATGTACGGTTGTTACCCTTGAAAAATCATTAAAAGAACTCGCTTTCTGCTAAGGAGAGAACGGGTGGCATAGCTCTACATAAGTTTTAGTGAAATGCCAATACCTTACCAAAGAAAATAGGCTGCCTATTATACCCACCAGATCTTGTCCAATGTTGTAGTTATCATTATCATGCTATACCAAATACCGCTGATCTACGACGGAAAGATAGAAAGTATCGCAGCCACTGGATCAAATGCAAACCTCTCCTTTTCTTCCACCAACTACTCTAATGACACGTTCCTATGGGTTGGTACGATAATAGATTATATTGTCCTGCTTCAAGAGTATACCCTAAAAGTTTAGTAAGAAAGAAAATTATGTGCCCAAATTCTAGAAAATTGTTTGAACTATAACTGATAAGTAGTAGTTATTTAATTGTGTAGATTCTAGTTCTACATATATTTTGCTATCTTTAACAAACAATTGCTTTTTACCTCGTATTAGAATAAAGTTTGGTAAGCATAACTCCACGATTTCTCAGCATAGCGTTTAGCATTTTATGATTTTCTATTGACCCATAAATACATAGACACGCATATGTTTCAAACTAGATACGATTTAAATGATACTAAGCCAACTTTATGGGCGGTTGCATCTTATTCTTCACTTTCAGCATTTTCAATCTCTAGATGGTAACATTTGTACAATCTTATTCCCTTACAATGCACGTCGCGGGTGAATTGATCAATCACTATGGGGGAAAATTATCTAAAAAATCCTAAACCTATTTTGCAACCAGCATCCTATGTGATATGGTTAGATGAAAAAGGAAAGAAATAAAAGCAAAAGAAAAATTCGAAAATATCATTAAAATATTTTGAAAATTTTAAGAAAATATATAATTGTCCATTCCGGTGCTGACCTTGCCATATAAGATGGCTGACATCGACTAGACAATCAAGTCGGCAATTTCCAACCAAAATTGGCTAGAAAGACTAAATTGACAAATTGTTAAAATGTTCATGACTAGATTAGTAAATCATCAAAACATTTAGAACTAAATTAAAATAAGTATAAAGTTTGTGACCAAACTAGTGAGTTGCTGACATATTTGGCACTAGATTGGTAAAATTGAATTAACTGTCGTACAATAGGTTTATGATTTTTGAATAATTTTTCAATTCACTTGAGAACCTTAAATAGGTTAAGAACCTTGAAGAGCCTACAGACCTATATAAGGATATTCTCACATGTTTCGTTCCACAGCCACCCTCACCTATAGAACCTTGTAGCCGTCATTCAACAACCAAGATAACCTACTTGTCCCCAACCTGAATAGCCTCTAGATGGTAACATTTGCACAATCTCATTCCCTTACAATGCACGTAGCGGGTGAATTGATCAATCACTATGGGGAAAATTATCTAAAAAATCTTAAACCTATTGTACAACCAGCATCCTATGTGATTCGGTTAGATGAAAAGGGAAAGAAATAAAAGAAAAAGAAAAAATCGAAAATGTCAATAAAATATTTTGAAAATTTTAAGAAAATATATAATTGTCCATTCCGGGCTGACCTTGCCATATAAGATGGCTGACGTCGACTAGACAATCAAGTCGGCAATTTTCAACCAAAATTGGCTGGAAAGACTGAATTGACAAATTATTAAAATGTTCATGACTAGATTAGTAAATCATCAAAACATTTAGAACTAAACTAAGTATAAAGTTTGTGACTAAACTAGTGAGTTGCCTACATATTTGGCACTAGATTGGTAAAATTAAAAAGTTTAAAATTGAATTAACCGGCGTACAATAGGTTTATGATTTTTGAATAATTTTCCAATTCACTTGAGAACCTTAAACAGGTTAAGAACTTTGAATAGCCTACAGACATATATAAGGATATTCTCACATGTTTCGTTCCACAACCGCCCTCACCTATAGAACCTTGTAGCCGTCATTCAACAACCAAGATAACCTACTTGTCCCCAACCTGACTAGCCTATGGCGCTGCCCCTAATCTTCTCATCAAATATATAATTATATAAATATCCACATATGTCGAATGAAGTCTCACATTTATGGTGCCAAACTAGGGCCCCCTAGATTAGATTAAGTGGGAAAACATAGTTGATTTTGAACAAGGATCGTTCACAGCCAAAGAAATCGCTCCTACATGTGACAAGTCAACCTTCTTTTACATTTGTATTTTTCTTTCACTGATCCTAATCTCATGGTACACGCACTTTGACTATTATTTAACTCACGACGTTTATGACATAAGTTCAGTTATAATTTATTTATTTTTTAATTTCGACTATGACGAGAATTAAAGAAAAAATACTTTTGCTTTAAGTGGAAACAAACTAGCTCAAAAGGTAGGATTATGTAGATTGGCAAGCTTGCAGGAAGATTCAATATGAAATTAGATTAAAGGGCAAAAATTTGACCCAAAAAAAAAGAGATTAAAGGCCAAAAAGGGGAAAATCAAAGAGGTATATATAAATATTTTGACTAGACTGATTTTCTTAAAAACACTCAAACAATTTAATCCGCATATAACAAACAAGGATTTTGCTATATCATGCAGGTTTTGACCATCTCAAAGTTACATTGAATGGTTAGATCGTGATTTTGAATAACAGATGTGTCATGTCCATATCAATTACTCATGTATACGACTTGACTTTCAATAATTAAGTCAACTCCTGGGATTAAAAATTAGGGTTGCTATGAGAAATCATTTCTTTCTCGATTGCTCAAGAAGGTGCAATACATCTGTTCGGCGGTTACAAGAACGGCCGAGAAGTGAACAGTTCCAGATAATTATTCATTCGACATCTTGATAGCTCAAGCGCCCACATGTTGAGGACCTGGCAGCCCACTTTCGGGGAGCTGAACCCGGCCGCGTGGGCCACGACCTCGACTTCCCTCAGCGTCCGATCTTTCCCTCCTGGAGGCAATGCCAGCATGACCATATCGGAAGTGAACGTGGCCCGGGTCACTAGGTCCGTCCCTGGGTATTCCGGGCTGACTGGGTCTATGATCACCACCTTGCCCGATGCCGGCAACGCCTTCCAGCATTTCTTCAGGAGCTGTATGCCAAACTCGTCCGTGAAACTATGGAATTGCCACTGCAAAAAAACAGCAAACAATCAAAATCAATTAAGACTCCCGATCGCCAATCTGTCCTAAACAAAATGCTCGTACATTGGAACTGTCTTAAGCTATGTCCATTAATGCAAAATCAATTAAAATCAATTAGAGAAATCATGTTCAAATGAATTATAAGCTACGTAATTTTACACGTTTCTTTTCATCTCATTTCCGGGAGCTTGAGTGCTAAACAATTAATCCAAAGTAACTTCGTTAAGAGGATGTCTCCTTTTGGGATGGGATCATCCACAAAGCTCCCTCCTACATTCTCCAAACCTGCCATAAAAAACTAGTTGTCTCATTTCGTCGTCATTGCTTCATAAGACATCCTTAGAAGGGCCAACTGTATATAGGCGACATAATTATAGGAAGAAGGCAATCAACAGGTATGGAGCAAACGAGATGTTTTTAACATGAATTGAAATGAATTAGAAAGGTCCGATCCGTTGAGAGAATTAATCTATGCAGCATAATTTTCATTGAACTTTGTATGTTTATAGAGGAAGTAAGAAATTTTAGTTCGAAAATCAATTACCGGGATAAGAAAGCCCATTTTTGACAACATGAGGTAGATCGAAGTTTATGCCCTGGAGGTGGGGGTGCTTGGAGACTATAAACTTAATGTAGAATATTATTCTCATAAACAATTAATCAATTAAGAACAAACGGATCCATACATGATTGTAAAACACCGAGATCAATAAATATAGCGGAATTAAAGCGTACCTGTTTGAGCAATTGCTTTACTTGAAGAAAACTAGATCACTCTGATAATCAGGGATCTATTGGAATACCAGATCTTCCTCTTTATGACCTATTTCGGTATAGCAGCTTTCAATAGGATTAAAGCAACTGATAGGTATAACCTACCTTTTTATAGGCTAGAGAGGGGACCTAGCAAACCCTAATCAACAACTGGCCCTTCCTATTACGGGCTTCAGTCAAATACAATTGCCTACACTTTGCTGCTCAACTAGGCCCGTTAACAATAGATGTCAATACCCAATTCAATCAAATCATTTTAGGGTATAAAAAATATTAGAATATCTATTAACCCGATTATTTAAAATAGAAAATCAATTAATTAATGTAAGCCCATATTATAGGAAATTTCCAACATTCTCCCACTTGGGCTACATTAATTAACTTATTTTATTTTGAAAAATATTTTATATTGAAAACGACACTATCGGGTTAAAAACTAAAATTTTGTTTTATGTGGCCACAACTTTTAAAATAATCCAATAATGGCATCTCAATACCAATCAAATCCTATATAACCTCAATATAGGACTATGGAGATCAATGTGTTAAAAAAATACCACAACACAAGACCTTCCATAATCACATATAATAAGTATTATATTTTCATGGATCATGGGTCTAGTAGTGTACTAAAAAATAGTGCCAATATGTGATCAAGATATACACTATTTCTTATCGGTCCTCAATGCAATTTCTCAACGACATGAAATTACATTATCGCAATTTCTAAACAACATGAAATTGCCTTAGTGTGATTTCTAAACAACATGAAATTGCACAATTATGTCACAATCCAACATAAGATCTCATAATCAGTGACATCCAGTCATCTTTAAACTAAAATTTGTTTAAAGATACTATTTTATATTTCCATTTCTCAGTCAACAGGAGAAAAAATAACAATAGAATCAATAACAACAATCATTGAAAATAAATGCTTTAATAGACATCATAAAAGCATTATCGGTCGCATATAACTATAATATCCAGAAATACAAACTATATAACTCCCACTAACAAAAGAAATCAAAAGATTCTAAAACACCCATATTCTTTACATATTCTTTAAACAAAATGGGTCGTAAGCCTTTTGTTAGAGGATCAGCCAACATTGACTCAGTTATGATATTTTCAATTACAACGTCTCCATTTTTGACCAAGTCCTTAATAGTATAATATTTGATCCAATTAACATTTCAACCGTGACATTGTTGTTATTTATAAGAAAAGTAATTGTTTGTCACACATAATGCAATAAGATCAATTATGGGCAATAAATATTTCAACAAAAATAATTAGTACATTATAAACTCCCCTTTGGGCAGAGTGTATAATGTACAATTATTTTTCACAGCATGAAGTTTATAAAGCAACAATAAGGAGAATTACATATAATTGTCAATGATCCATCCCCTTTGAGCAAACAAATCCTTTAAATTATATATATCTCTATTATCTCAACATAGAGGGGAATTACACACAACTCTAAAAAATTTATCCCCATTAGGCAAATAAACCTTTTGAGTCACACATCCCCATCATTCATCTCTAATATATCAATATAAAGGGGAATTACATATAACTTTCAAAAATTTATCCCCTTTGGGCAGATAAACCTTTTTGAGTCATACATCCCCATCTTTTAATTTTGGAATTTATTTTCATGCAATTTTTAAATTAATATACACAATAACCCCCTTTGGGCAGGCAATTGTATATACTAATTTTTATCAATAAGGAACTTCAACAAAGTTTATGCCCAAAATTCATCAAATAATATGAAGCACTTTACAACATGTGCTTCCCAAGATCATATTGCATTTATCAAGCAACAATTTTTCCCACAAATTTTTTTTTTTTTTTTTTTTTTTTTGGGGTCAGAAAGATGGTTTTAATCCAAATCACCGAATTAACCCAACAAAAGAAAAGATAGGTGCCTCTAGCACTTCAATCAACATATTTCGTATTAAATTTAAATTACTCGTGCACCAAATACCAAGGCACCCAATTACTCCAGACAGGGAAAACAACCCACCATTCTATCACCTTTAGTTAATAGGTCCTCATGTTTAAATTAATAAATTAAAGTCTCACTAGCAATCTTAAGCACTCATGTCAAATCCCAAGTACATATAGGCAAGAGATTAAGACAAAACAGCAAATAGAAAAGTGAATGTTGATTCTGCAGCAAGAATTGCAATATGTTATGAAAGATAGCATCACTTCTGCAATTTTTTTTTTAAATGTTTCTGAATTCAATCTATGATAATAAGTTACAATATCTGCTATCACAATGTCAATTTATGCGAGAGAGTGTGAATAGAGTAAGATCCCGTGCATGGCGCAAGCAATATTGTTTGTTACTAGCAAAAATCAAGATTGATATAGAAGAAGATCTCTAATCCAATTGCCCTCTTAAACTTACTTTCCCTTCTCTTCTACGCAATGATCGTTCACATAAAATACTATCACAGACCATTGCTTATAGGGCATAATCGAATGAGAAGTTCACCATCCATCAAAGAAAGCCAAGTTCAGCAATCCATAAGCAGTACCCACGATTACCATTAATGGAATTCATCTAAATTTCATTGAAAAAACTGATCTTGAATTCGCCACAACGAGAGAAAACATCACTAACGGTCTCCGATTCCCACGGAATCATCCGCTTCCATCTAGCTACAAAACGCCTCACACAAAACCAGAACTACTCAAGAAGCCATCGTTCTAACTACTTTTCCCTACTACTCAGCCAAAACGGATATCCCATAAAGAATTATCAAATTATACACTCAATTCACACACAAATCAAAATCCCCGGCAAGCATGCCACTTATTCTCATGCAAAACCGCCTGAAGTAATAAAATCCCTAGTCCCAGCAGCATTAAAGTGCCAAAGAAGAACAATACTCAAAAGTAAATCCACATCCGCACGCCACATTGCAAACGAAGAACCACCTCAACGAATCACATTCCAATCGAATCCGAACTAAAAAAAAAAAAAACCCAACTCCTTGACACCCGAAACAGGAGCCCTAGGGTTTCGCGAGGGGGCGCGGGACCGCGCCCAATCACACAGTCCTTCTCGCGCGGTGAATCGGACGTGCTCGTCGTCGGTGGGTTTCCGGCGTTTCATGCATGGATCATTAGAAAAATTAATATTTTGATGTCCAATCTACTCAATGTGAATGCATTATTTTTATTCAATTAAACAAACACCGTCAGCTCCTCCCCCGCCATAAACATAGCCCCAGGACATAAAAGAATGAAGACCCTTCATTCCACAATTTCCAGAACATTAAAAAAAAAAAAAAAAAAAAAAACTTCTGATTTAAGAGATCAACTTAACCCTTGAACAGGCACAAAAAAAAAAAAAAAATCTTTGCAAACCCATCATCCAAAAACGCCGAATGTCAGCATCTAACGGGGTCATTGCACCGAAACAAGAATGCGAAACATGCGCATAAGAGGCTATCAATAGCAAAGCAATCCAAATCCATACTTGTACCCCTCCCATACCAAACCCATCCAAGAAAAACCAAATCGATTATCGAACGATCACGCCAAAATAATCATGTCACTGAAGGAACGAACATGAAGCAATGGTTTTCCAAATTAAGATTTCAAAATCTAGAGAACGGAGAGGAAGATGGGGGCTTACTTTAATGCAACAAAAGGATGCTAAAACACATACATAAAAATACCCATGCAACAATTTACGACGAACAAGTAATTTGAAAATTCTAGAACTTTTTAGGTATAAAGCCTAGAATTTCAAATTTAAAATTCTCTCTCAGTTCTCAATGAAATTATACAAATTATATATGATTGGAAAGATCTCGACATGTAGAAAAAAAGCCTTATGGTTTTAGGATCAATCAAGCAAAAAAATCCACACGAAAGACAATGCCCATATTTGGCTCAAAGAGGAAAATTTCGAATTTGTCCATAAAAATATAAAATTTGGGTTCTACAATCATATATGACTAGCTCTGATACCGCATGTAGAATATTATTCTCATAAAAAATTGATCAATTAAGAACAAACGGATCCATACATGATTGTAAAACACCGAAATCAATAAATACAGCAGAATTAAAGCGTACCTGTTTGAGCCATTGCTTTACTTGAAGAAAACTAGATCACTCTGATAATCAATGATCTATTGGAATACCAGATCTTCCTCTCTATGACCTATTTCGGTATAGCAGCTTTCAATGGGATTAAAGCAACTGATAGGTATAACCTACCTTTTTATAGGCTAGAGAGGGGACCTAGCAAACCATAATCAACAGTGTGTCAATCGGGCCCTTCCCATTACGGGCTTCAATCAAATACAATTGCCTACACTTTGCTGCTCAACTAGGCCCGTTAACAATAGATGCCAATACCCAATTCAATCAAATCACTTTAAGGTATAAAAAATATTGGAATATCCATTAACCCGATTATTTAAAATAGAAAATCAATTAATTAATGTAAGCCCATATTATAGGAAATTTCCAAAACTTAAGGCATTTACCGTCACCACCGCCGATGTTGACAACCATTTTGGCATTCTCGAATTCGCAATAAGTGACCATGAATTTGCCCATGAAAATGGTAGACATACACTTCATGGCATTGTTGAAGTGGCTGTTGTACCTTGGGTCTATCCCAGTGTAGTCGAAGAGGATCGCGCCGTTCGCCAGCTTGAAAGGGTTGTCTTTTCCCTAAATCATTTCATCTTTTAAGTAAAACCTACAGAGCAAGCGTTCATGTATAAAATTGTCAACAATGTGTAGACAGCCATACAATCACAATATTCATTTAAAGTGATCGCATCTTGTCACTATTAAGGTAATTAATATATATAGATGCAGATGACTCCTGTTGATGTGCTTAATGCATTTAATAGCCATCACATTACTTCCTCGAAATTTTTTATGGCATTTTCATATATTCAACAACATTGAAATTTAACTTCAAGTATCAAGCTAATCAATTTTGCATGAGATGCGACGGGGATATTATTGCATAAACTTAACTATCGAACATGGTGAGTCCCACAAAATGTGACAGTTCGAATTCATTTATCTGCGTTCCACGTTCTCAAGGAAACCTCGTCAAAGAGTAAAAGCAACCATGGCGCCATGCTAGCCCCTTGCTCACTCACATAGTACTTGCTCAAGGGGCCCAGGCGGTACGTCCTCTTAGGCCGCCTGGCTTTGTCCTGCATGAGGGTGCACGAGAGGAAAGAGAAGCTGGCGACCAAACGCAGGATGCGGTTGATGGTGATTGCAGCATCGGGATTCTTGATGGAGAGGCGGGACACAATGTGGATGGGCGAGAGCTGAGCAGAGCTCTCGGACAAGAGCTTGAGGATGCCGAGCTCGATCGTGGACTTCAAGACCAGGGGAACGCACGAGATCATGTCTTGTTTGAAAGCGAACAAGAACTCTTCGTCTTCTTGGGCGGTGGTGACCGCTAGGGTTTCGTCCAAACTCATGTTTCCTGAATATTTTTTTTTTTTTTTCCTTTCTTAGGTTCTTTTCAATCCGCATAGTAGGAGAGACTGCGCTTTGGAGTGGGAAGTGGAGAGGACTAAGAAGTTGTTTGAAAAGAGTGTGTGACAATGGAGTTGCTTTTATAAGGTAACTGATGAGCTGTGCGCCGTGCTAGGTTTCTCAGGTCGTTTATTTTTTCTGTAGAAAAAATAGCCTTTATTGCCCTACCATATTCCAAGATTTTACGCAAAGAAGAATCACAGAGTATGAGATTTGGATGGATATGTACTGTCGTCACCCTCGAAAAAGCATGAAAAGAACTCGCTTTCTGCTAAGGAGAGAACGGGTGGCAGAGCTCTAGATAAGTTTTAGCGAAATGCCAATACCCTACCAAAGAAAATAGGCTGCCTGTTATACCCACCAGATCTTGTGCAATGTTGTAGTTATCATTATAATGCTACAGCCAAATACCGCCGGTCTAGGACGAAAAGATAGGAAGTATCGCAGCCACTGGATCAGTTGCCATCTTCTCCTTTTCTTCCACCAACTACTCTAATGACACGCTCCTATGGGTTGGTACAATAATAGACTCTATTGTCCTGCTTCAAGAGTATACCCTAAAAGTTAAGTAAGGAAGGAAGATTAAGTGCCCAAATTCTAGAAACATAGATCTTTCTTATAGAATATGTAATCGAATTGACTCCTGCACCCTATAATAGGATCATAATAGGATCATATAGCTCACCAGCGCAGCCTTTACTAGTCACACCAATCCCACACCTCACATGATGGCCATCCATCGACTCGGGTTCTCCAAGCCCATACCTTGTGCAATGTCAAGCGTTTATGTTTTTAATCAATTAAGTCTAGGTGAATTTTGACTAAGGAATCGCCACTAGTCCATTTGGAGTCGATTAAAAATCCAAGAAGATATGGAAGAATATCTTACTATTTACATATCTAAAGATTCTAAACTCGGTGATTTGATCACGTTAGCCTTAAGGCTAACGTCCTTTTGATACCTAACCTAATCACATGCTAGTTAACACCATAGTAGCCTATCCAAGTGTTCTAAGTAGCATCCTAACCATCTTAAAGCAGGAAAGTGACATCCAAAATTGAAAAGCACAATCAATTATAATTATAATAGAAAGCATGCAAATATTCTAAGATTGTCCCTAAAATAGAAAAAGGCAATAGGAAAAGGAGAAGCCTATTTTCCAATTTTAGGATTTAATTTCTAAAAAAAATTTGAATTTTTTTATGATTTTTCTAATTTTTCAGTTTTTTTTTTATGGATTTTCTATTTTTTTAGTGATTTTCTGAATTTTCTAAAATTCTTTAATGATTCTCCGAATTTTCTATATTTCTATAATTTTCTGAATTTTTAATTTTCATTATTATTTATTATTATTGATATTTTTAAATATTAATACAAAAGAAATTCGGACCGGATTAAGAGACCGACCCAACTAGACAAACCCGAATCCTATCGGAGCAGGCTGGGCTAAAAAAGCTAAGGCCCACTTTGAATTAATCCCAAACAGCCCACTCAAATTCTATCCCGCGTCCATTTTCTCTTCTTAACCCGAACTTTCTCTTCGGCCCATGATACACTAGCTCACCGACCTTCCCAAAATTAAATTAAAAACATAGCCCATTTCCTCATTCTTTATTTTTCCCCTTTTTTCACTCTTGCCTCTGGTTTTTCGTTTTCTTTTATTTCTTTTCTCTTTTGTGTCCTCTTTCCCTATTTGGTCTCTTTCTCCTGCATCTTCTCCTTCCAGCCATCTCCATCCCGAAGCCCCCTTTTCACCTGCAGTCTGCCGTAGCTGAACCAAGAACCATCAAACGCCAGAGTCTTCTTTCAGGCATTTTAGCAAACGTATGGTATGATATGCGGTTCGAGATTCCAGTTATAAATTAAACTCCGTTTCGATGCTTTCGTCAGTTTAAACATGGTAAAAGATGTTCAAATCAACATTATTCGCTACAAAAAAAGCTTCAATTTCATATGACTAAACGACGAATCTATCGACTGGACTCGGCTTTATTGATTCTTAAGGAACAAAGGAAAATTGACTATACTAGAGAGAGATCATTACCTGGTTCGTGATGAACGACGGCCTAACCAGAATCAGCACAGACAAAAATGAATGATATCGACGATGAACAGCTTCAGTTGAGACCCTCTTCCGTTCGTGAAGAAAGGCTCAAAGGTTCTCACTGCGAGATCCTTTGAAGAGAACTTCACCAATTTTCTTCCTCTCAAACTTCGCTTTGCGCTTTGATTGAGTACACGCCTTCTTCTCCTTCGTTCGGCCAGATATGGTGATCTTCCTTCTCTCCTCCCTCTCTTCCGTGCCGCTAGCACCCACGCTAACCTCACCTCTGCGGGGGAATCCTTTTTCGTCAGCCACACCAGCTCAATGCATTCTAGAAGGTGCCGTGCCGAGGACTACTTGAGTCACTCGCGCACTTCCATCGGGTCACCTGACTCTGCATCCTTCACCCTTCCCCCTATGTCCATCATTTCTCTTCGTCACAGTCGATATGCCCACCAAGTAAAGGAGTTGCATGAAACCACTACGGTTTACCTAATGACCACTCTTCCAACATGGAAGAAGAAGGTGGGGAGTTCGAATCTCCAGAGTTAGAATGAAGACGATTTAGTTTCAAGAGTGCGTTTCGACTCTCACGCTCTATAAGAAGGTAAGACAAAAGTCTGAGAGTAAGAGTTAGAGTAGGAATATAGTGTAACCGATAAAAAAAAAAAAAAAAAAAGTTGCGTGCGTGAAGGAAGGAAAGAAATGTTGGGGCTGGGCCTCCAAGCTTTAGATGGGCTTAAAGAAACAACAAAAGTGAGCTAAAAAGAAATAAAATATAGGGCCGAAGAATCAATTAAATGGGCTAAAAAGAAATAAGAAGATGGGCCAAGGGAGAGGGATTTTAGGGGGCCTGAATATAATGCTGAGTGGAACAGACGCGCCAGCCCACACAATTTCTCATTTATCTTTTTATCATTTCGTTCATTTTCATCTTATATATATTGCTTTTTACCTTCTTCTTTTTTGCAAAATAAATGGATATTTAAAACATCAACAAAAATTCAGGTGTTGACAATAATTAACTTATATATAAATATCTATTATTTTAGGAAAATTGAAATTAGTAAACATTCATTTTTACTTTATTTACTTGAATTATAACTCCTAGTACTTAATGGAATCGCATTTTGAAAAACCATGGACACAGAGGAGAGTATCTTCTGAACCTTCCCAACGTCACACAATTAGTGACCTAATTGAAATTTTCATAAATGTTATCCAAAATCTAGGTAAATTAATAGTTGTTGTGGTTCACTAAATAAATTAATTAATGTAGAATTAAGTCGGAAAACATTTGTAACCTTTGGCTTCATTTATGTCTAAATTTTTTGTACAACAAAAAATTTTTCATTTATTAATTTTTGCAAATGATACACATTATTGTTTTTAGGAAATGTTTTCTAAATCATTTATTTTTCACGTAATAAACCATACCTTGAAGTGAGGATTTGTCATAACCAAACCAAGCACTTGTCCTTGTGATAACCCTACTTTTAGATTGATTATTAACCTTTCACTTTTTGATAAATCTAAATCTTATAGACCTCATGCATTGACTTTTATTTAAGTCAAAACAATTCAAACGTAGACTCACAGATTTTTTTCATAATTTTTGTAAAATTTCCACAATATTTAATTTTTTTATGAGAAAAAAAAACACATGTTGCATATCTTTAAGCAGAAACAAACTCGCCTAAAAGTGTCATTTTTCATGGATTAGCATGCTTGTAGGTAGATTTAAAACCTTACCCGACACCGGCAATGCGCGCCAACAGTTTTTCAGAAGCTATAAGCTGGACTCATCTTGGAACCAATTAAATTGCCACTGTAAAAAAATAAAAAATAAAAAAATTCGACTGAAATCATGAACTATCATGATTCGGGAAATAATTGGGACTCGTGATCGCCAATTTATCCCAAACAAAATGCTCATACATTGGAAACATCGTCAACTAGGTTTGTTAATGCAAAATAGATTAAAATCAACATACACAAATGAATGTGAGCATACGTAGTTTATACGTTTCGTTTCATTACATTTTCAAGAGCTAATTGATGGACAAGAATTTTCCATTCTAAAATATTTTATCTAAAGTAACCTTCACTGATAAAGCTCTCCTAGGGGAATGGGGTCATCTACAAAGCTTCCCGCGACATGGCCCAAACCTGCCATCAACAACCGATCGTCTCCTTTCGTCATCATTGCAATACAAGACGTCATTAGAAAGGCCAGTTATACAGAGGTGGCCAATTTAGTGGAAGAAGACAATCAACAGGCGCGGAGAAAAAAGGATATACTTTCAACATATATTGAAATGAGTTAGGAAGGTCCGATTTAATGACGGAATTAATCTACGCAGCATAATTTTCTTTAAACTTTGTTTGTTCGTAGATGAAGGAAGAAATTTTACTTCTCTACAAGGGGAAAAAAGAACCTGTGACACAGCAAGAAAATTGATTACCGGGATAAGAAAACCCTTCTTTGACGATGTAGGGTAGATCAAAGTTTTTGCCTCCGAGATGGTATGCTTGGACAGTATGAGCCTAGGGCATTCGCTGATGCCGCCACCGACGTCGACGACAGTGGTTGCGTCATTTGGGAGCTCGAAAGGGTCACCCTCTCCCGTATTCACCGCGTCCTTTAAGTGAAACTGGTAGAGTAAGAATTTATGTACAAAACCTAGTTAGCAATGTTTCATCCTCACGATCAAAAATGTCATTTCTAACTACTATTATCGGCCACATGCCACAGCCAGCCAATCACAATATTCAATAAAGTGATGCGATGCCGTAGCAATTAAGGTAATTTCAAGTAATTACCTTAACCATTTTTCAGGCGGTGGTGGTAGCGCCCACCACACTGGCGAGCCGTTGCCCCTTCTTCTTTTTCCAGTTTGTTTTTTTCTTTTTTAATTATTGTGGCATTCTTTTAGTTTAAATATTATTTGAATAAAATTTAAAGGAAAAATTGATAAAAAAATTCCACATAGGAAAGAGAAATGAATTTAAAAATGCCACATTAAAGTTTTTCATTAGACAAACTGACAATACTAATAGAAATACTTGATTGTACTAATTTGACAAGTTTTAGAACTTGATTGAATTTTTTTGAAAGTTTTAAAACTAGTGGCCGGGGAGGACTTGTGACTAGCAAGGACTCGCAGTCCTCGCCCAATGCCCAACAATGGCTTATGGAAGAATTTGTACAAGTGTAATAAAATTTAAGACACTTTTTTTTTTTTTTTTTGGCTAAAATTTGGGTGTTTAGTCGAGTTTGATTGAAGAATAAAGATTGCCCATGAAACTTTCACGATGGATTATGACAATGGGACCACAATAACAAGCTTGCTAACCACATATGAAAGATGCTTAAGTTGTGAACTTTTCATGATTGACGATGTGTTTCACTTTGCAAGATACATTAATGAGTTTCCAAGGCAAATGAGACTTTAATTCTCACATCAAACCATGCAAACATGTAGATGACAAATTGGGGCAGTTTATTGTTTTTACCACCTTATTTGACTCCGGGGACTTACGAGGGGAATACTCGGAGGAACAAGGCGTCTTGCGTCCTTTCACAATCCTTCATGATGCTAGAATTTGATCAAATCCAAAGTGTAATCAAACTTAGACTCAACTAGAAAGGCTTTCTAATTGGCCCGGGATAGAAGCAGATGTCCAACACTGATGGGCTGCGTGTGCTCTATGCAGTGCCATGAAGCTGTCCAAGAAGAAGTTGGGGCTTTGTCAATTCAATACCTTCCTGTCTATGGGAAAACCATAACTATAGATTTCGTAGAACGATTGCTCTGTTTCTTAAAGGGAAGTAATACCTGCATTTTTGTTTTTGTCGACTTTTCAAATTTAGTAAGATGGCAACTTTGTACTAGGTCGTCGATGCGCTGGCAAGTTCTGCTAAAAAATGTAGTATTCTATTGATGTCTAAGAAGAATATGCTGGAATCTTCTATCATCCTTCATCAGGCGCTTTGCTTTCTCTCATTTGCCTTCTATACATACCCTTGTGACCTTTTAACGGGAGCAAATGGAGAAGAGCACAGCTGACCCGCACCCTCTGTTTTTCAAAAGGCTAATCAAAGTAAAAGCTTGTATTGCGCATGTCTTTATATGTTAGAGAAGCAATTTTTTTTAGCCCACCAATTTGGCCATACATGCAAAATAAGTCGCAAATGAAGATGGGATAATTGGTATAGGTAGTAAGAACGAACTTTCATTCCTTCTTCCAATAAACCAAACCCACGCATAGGTGGTATAGGCGGTCCGAACCAACTTTTATTCCTTCTTCAAGTAAACTAAACCAATAATTGGGGTAGTGGTCGCAACTACCTCTTATTCCTTCTTCGAATGAACCAAGCCAAGAATGACAGGGAATCTGCACTTCTTATGTATATTCCTAGTAGGATGACTTAATATATCAACAGTCACTATAGTATATGTATCCATGGAGGCCACTATTATCATGGTATGAGCTTTTAAAATTAAAATAATAATAATTCAGCATATATCTTATGCTATTTGATAACTTTGTTAAATATGATGTCGACGATGATTGCACTCGCTTAAATTCAATTCAATCGAATCATGGTGTCTGGATTAGCCTGCTATTCTACTACGTCTCTATCAAACATATAATTGCCAACATTGTGAAAGAGAATTTTAGTGCAAGACTAATGAATGTCCCATTGAACATGTTGAGAAGACCTCTATCATCAACAAGGTCTACTTAATATGATGTCTATTTCACTTCAAGAAGAGTGAATGTGTGACGGTTGTGACACATATCAATGAATTCCATATCGTCGTTAGTCAATTTAGTTTAGTTGAAATTGACTTTAGTGATGAGGTATGTGCTTTGACTCTATCCTCCTTATTGTCTGATAGTTGGAATACTATTGTTATTGCTTTTAGTAATTCCTCTGAGGTCTAAAAGCATGACGTCTAATGAAGTCTGTGATTTGATTCTAAATGAGGACATTCATAAAAGAGAATTTCTCAAAGCTATGTTTACTAGTTTAATAGTTGAAAGTAGAGGAAGAATTAGTACTTGTGTTAGCAGGAGTAGCGTGAATGTGAATAGACGCATCTAGACTATGGTAGGTATCATTGTTTCATGTAATAATGTCATAGGGGTATCTTAAAAGGGATTGCCTTAAACTAAAGAACAATAAAGGTAAAGGAATTGAAGTTGAGGCTACTGACCATATTGCTTCAATAAATAATAATTACTCAAATATGTTAATTATGTCTCATCTAGCATTGAGGATTTGTCATTTGTAGAGAAATAATGGATTTTGATTGCTCATTTTACAGTACACCAAATAGAACCAGTTTACTACCTCGTAGTGCACAAATAGTAAAGTGTAGTTGGGGGCACAACATGAGTGAGATGTTGTGCATTTTGGCAACACCAGAATTAAAATGCATGATGGTATCATGAAAACATTGACTTGAGTGGGGCATGTTCTAGAGTTGAGGAAGAACTCAATTTCTTTAAATGCCCTAGGTTCAGCTGGATGTTGGTATTCCATAAAGTAGAGTTTTGAAAATTGTTTAAAGTGCCTTGATAATAATGCAAGGAATCTAGCATAGTGACCTATATTAGTTTCAACTTGGGAGAGATTGGCGGATTTCACCGAGGAAACGCTAGATGCATATGTTCAAGAGTTTGAACTATGGCAAATGTGTTCAAGGTACGAAAGAAAGAGAAGCTTAAAGATTCTAAGTGAAAGGAATCTGTTGTGATTTTAAGTGGCTAGGATTGAATATATGTAGGTGTTGTAACTTAAGCAAACATCAAAAAGTGTAGTTTGGTGCCACTGTTGGAGAAACCACAAAAATTGCAGAGGTGGTTCCTTGGATGTTCACAAGTTATCACAATTTCCATTGAGGAGAACTGGTAGGTTTATGCTAATAGTTGCGGATGACTACTTAAGGAGGATTTGTGTGTTCATGTTGATTTACAAGTTTGATGTTGCCGTCCAAATCAGGTTGTTAAGATCTTTGATTGAAATTGAAACTAATAAGATGATCAATGATATGTGGAATGCCAGTAGCCTGAAATTCTACTTAGAATTATTAAATGAATTCTGCAAGGAGGAGGGCATGGTGAGATACTACACTAGTCCCAGTGAATCACAAAAAATTGCCGAGTTGATGAGTAGATTTGTGTTAAGAATAGGCCTATAAAATGCTCTCTAGCACTAGTATGGTTAGGAAACTTCTAGTGGATATGCTTAGTGTAATGAACTATCTGGTGAATAGATTATGATTAAGTGTGATTGGATGTTCTACTCTTGAGAAAGTCGTCAATAAACATTGTTGATAATTCTATTTTTAGAGTATTTGGTTGCTGAATTTATGTTCAAGTTAATAGAAAGCTTGATGAAATGGTAAGAAAATGCATATTCCTAGCTATGCACAAGGTGATTCCTATTGGTTGCAATGTCCCAACTTAAATTCAACCGCTTTCAATAGAAAAGTTATATTTGACGAGTCTCCAGTATTTGTAGGTAAGAGTGGTTATGAAAGTATTTATACAAACCTAGACATTGTTAAGCTCAAGGTAGAGTTTTATAGTTGCAACCGAAACTCCTAAGGTAGCAAGTGCTAAAAGTTGACATGGACTTTTTTGTAGTGAGATGGAGCTTGTAAAATTATCAGTTGTTGTAACTATTGAGTTTGATAAGGTGGGACTTCAACCTCAGGACGAGTATGGATTCAGCACTGATTTTGCTTTATTAGTGATGGAACCGAGTGAAGTGGCAAAAACTGCAACCGGGTTGGCGTTCCCATGAGATCTATGGTCGTGGTGAAATTCAAGACAAAGTTAGTAGAAGTCTGTGGCAGTTGAGCCTATAAGGGTCAGTGGGAGAGTAGTGGCGATGAATTAAAATTCCAGTAAAGCAATTGTAACTTATGTTGTGGAGGTGGAGATATGTTAGAACTACATCTCAATTTGGAGCCCATGAGCGAAATTCAATCCGAACGGAAGTGGGTTACAGTCACAGTCGAGAAAATAAAAGTCCAACTTGGACTTTATAGTAAGCCCTGTAAAGTCGATTCGGAAAACACACCAATTTCCTAATCCATGCAGAGATGGCTCAAGAAAGTTTCCTTTTTAAAGTTTTAAATTAATTCTTTCCAAGACGTGGTATTTTCATGTCATTGATGCAGAATGTGGTCTCCTGCTTGGTGGCTTCCATTGTATCTCTTGGCGAATTTGCATCAGTTTTAAGGGTGGATAGTGAATTGCATCCATGGAAGAACGAGCGTGTCTTAGAAGCCAATAAATACTATGATAAGATTTGTCATTTTTTTTTTTCCGAAATTAAAGATTCTTTCAGAGGAAATTTTGAGGGCCAAACATTGAGTTATTCGGTGTAATTAAAGGATGAAAAACATTAAGAATGTTAAAGTGATTTGATTGCGATTGTAATCTGCATTACATGCGTTTTTCTTTGCGGAGTAGGTCACACCGTCCAAACTACATAAATTTTATATCTGATTTACTTTCATGTTTTATATATTATTGTGTTCGACCACTTAGTTTGGCAAATACTCAATAATCGGTTCATCCAATATGAGTTCCATATAGTGCGCGAAGCATTAAAGCTTATAAACGACAAAGTCACCCATGTATACCCCTCAAATCCAAGTACATGGGCAACTAATTGTCGAAACCAAAGTAGATGCAAAAACAATAATCAAAGGACCGGAATCGCCTGGGGAAAAGGATAGTTTTAAGGAGCAAAACCTCTTTTCTTTTGTAGTACGGGAATATGATTTGTTGTAGTTCTTTTAGTAATGAAAGGTTAAAAAGGTGCAACTTTTTTCCATAAAGCACCATGCCACCATGTGCAGACCTCTAACGTTGGAGATGATATGCTGTGGACGTCATGAGTTCGACGCATGCTTTTTCTAACGTTAAACATCAAAATGACTTGAAATAATACTATGAACCCTGTCTTTATCATCTATTGAACTTACGTAGGAACCTTTACATTTCACTATTTAGAGGAGGTGCACGGGCTCAGAAGGCAATTCACCTCGATAGCTCAAGAAAGATGGCAGAGCAGGTGCGTTATCCGCCTTCACTTTAGCTTGCCTCTCTCTTATTACTAGCCTATGACTATGACTTGCTACGAATATAGCTAACTTTGTTGTGCTTGCTGGCAATACGGAAGGTCACGATGATGGCGATCAAGGTGGATCTTCAGTGCAGTCGCTGTTACAAGAAGATCCAGAAAATTCTGTGTGAGATCCCCCGTGAGTTCCCCCGCCTTCGCCTTATAACCCTTATCGTATCGAAACTTGTGCTAATAATTCAGAAAATTCGAATAACGTTCCCTCGGCTTTGCCTCCCCTTTCCTCTCTCTCGAAAGTGCGTGCATCAGTTCTTTTGTGCAGTACATCTTTCCTTACTATGTATGATGAATAACAAGATGTGCTCGTGGGACATGGAGTTATCAAAACTTTGTGAATGCAGAAGTAAGAGACCGAATCTTCAACGAGAAACAAAACACAGTGATGATCACAGTGGTGTGTTGCGACCCCGAGAAGGTCCGACAGAAGATATGTTGCAAGGGAGGAGAGATCATTCTAGGCATCGACATAATACCCCCCAAGCCAGACAAAGAGGTCCCAAAACAGAAGCCACGTAGGAAGGAGCCATCCACTGAAACGGATCAATCCCCTCCACCGACACCACAAAAACAAAATCCTCCTCCCGTTCCTCCTCCACCGGTGATAGGTTACCCGGTGCCTGTGATGGGCGGGGCGTATGTTTGTCTCCCGTGTCGTAATCAGGGTTGTGGTTGGTTCTGTCCATGTAACTGTCACTGCGGGAGGCCATCATGGCCGATGTGCCATGATGGGTGTGGGAAACCGGCCCACGAGTGCAGATGCAGGAGGCCACCGATGTGCCATGATGGGTGCGGGAAACTGGCCCACGAGTGCAGATGCAGGAGGCCGCCACCGATGTGCCATGATGGGTGCGGGAAACCGGCCCACGAGTGCAGATGCAGGAGGCCGCCACCGATGTGCCATGACGGGTGCGGGAAACCTGCCCACGAGTGCAGATGCAGGAGGCCACCGATGTGCCCTAATGGGTGTGGTAGGCCGTCCCACGAGTGTGGATGCTGGAGACCTAGTTACCCGAGGTGTTGCGACCGATGCAATGATGGAAGCGCCTCTTCATCATGGATGCCGCATCGTTGCGATCATTGAAGGGCACTGGCGTGCGGCAATGCCCGGTACGAGTGCGGAAGTTCCTAGTCATTTGTGGAAGCCAAGTTTCGTGGTACTTGTTGAAACATGGTTTTCATTTCCATCGATTGAGAATTTCTGTTAAATAATTATGTGAACCTTCCGCTCACATGATACCCCGTTTGATATTTCAATAAATATCAACCATCGGTTCATGAGAACGATGTTTTATTGCTAGTTAAGATTTGTCGAGTCACCGAGAGGAGCATGGTTCGGATAGAGTATTTTCACAATAGATGTATGCAAACTCTGTGACATCTTGTTTACGTGTGCAAATGAAGTTTGACATGTTGAATTATGGCTAACAAATTTTTAACTTATTACATACGTGTATTACCTATTATCATGTGTGCTTGTCTTTAATGTTTTTCTCCAGATAATTACATAAATGGTCTATTAACTTTGTTTTACTATACAATGTCATCTCTTGACTTTTAATTTGTCCAAATTAGTCTTTAACTATTGGAAAATATTTAATCTAATTCTTAAACTATATGAAAATATTCAATATTTTCCGTTCATTAATTTAAATTAAAGAAACCTATTGATGTGGTTTCCAATCCAATAAATTTGAATGGTGGGGAAAACAAGTTACACATAGATTACAATGTAAGAATTTCATTTCAAATTAGGATATAATAATCCACATGATCAAGTAACCATAAACTTGTTCACACCCCAAATTTATTTTTCTTGTTTTAAAGTAAATGGATAAAAAGATAGACAGCTCATCATTTTTAACATCCAATTAACCATATAATAATTTAAGTCGCCAAATAATATCTAATTTATCATTAAAGCAAAATGAATAATTACATTGAACATATACCAATAGTTTAGGGATTACATTAAAAAAATTAAAACTTTAAAAATGACATTGCACATTAAGCTAAAGTTCAAAAATCATTTTTGCCATTTTTGCCATTTTTTTTTGCTGATTTGATACTCCTAATATTTGGTTATGGGGCATTTTTGCCGAAATAGCCAATCTAGATTATATTAGATACACCTGGAATATTCTTTTTCTGTCCTTTTATACTTCGGAATCCATAAGAACCATCCATTACACATGAATAGGACGGAAGGATCTAGACAAATGTCTAGCAAATAACAATATCAACAATTGGAAAACATTTTCCGTTTGAAATATTTGATAAATGAAAGACATTATCATTATCCATAACATTTTTATATCTAAATATTTTGTGAACAATGAAAATATTTTTCATTCATTTATTTTTATAAAAGATACAAGTAATCATTTTAAAAAAATGTTTTTTGAATATTCAGTTTTTGTGAAACAAACGCACTAGTTTCACTTTCAATCACATCCTTCCGTTGGCTTTCCCACCAAGAAAAAAGTTACACAAATGAAAATACATAAGCTAAAAATGACATTACATGTACAAGACAAGGCCATCTGGTGATCAATATCATTTAGTTCACGCGCCCTTGAGCAGATGCCCACATTGAACACGACAGATCAATTCCTACCGCTTTGCTTAATATTAATGCATGAATAGATTTGAATCGCCAAAGAAAACCCGACTTATGCAAAATGTCTTCATTGTTGGCAACCAATTATGTACAAACATGTTTATGAAGGATGAAAGTATTTTTCATGAATTTATTTTTATAAGTAACATAACTGATCATTTTTTGAGAAAATATTATTTAAATTATTTATTTTCTGCGAAATAAACAAACTGTTTATTATCTTATTTTTGTGACAAGAAAGTGAACCATGTGTTGCGTGCAGGCTCTTAACTAAGCCAGTAAGTTTGGGCTTGGGCATGACAACACAACTGTTTGGGCCCAAGTGGACCTGCTCAAGCCCGCCTGGGCCCGTCGTGGGGTGTGTTGAAATCTTCATGGCATGTGAAGCCCACACTTCTTTTTCTAACTTATCTATGAACTACAATTGAATGCACTCGATCATCAAGCAAGATTTCAATCGAAACACACATTATTGTCCCGTGATGAGTTCGCGGAGTCTAGTACGCCATGTCAGTTCATCACTCTAGGGATCCAAAAGACTTCGTACCATTAAAGGTGGGAAGTATCTTTCGTGTTAGAGATACCGAATCTCCTACTTATCTGCAACATTATGAATGATTCTTTCATCAAATGTGTTGAGACGTGCCTCTAACATGCAGGTATAGGATGGTGGAGATAGTCGGGTCGGGCCTAATCTCTTGCCACATCACTTGGGCTCGAGCCATGAAGATGAGAAGAGACAAGTCCAAGACATAATGGCAAGTTCGGGCCTCGTGTTCTTGAAAGGCTGTAGCAGAAGAAGACTTGCAAAGCGAAGCAATCTAACTAAGTCAAAGAAAGCTAGCCAGTGAACAGGAGTTGATTGAATCAAGTGTGTACCACTTCCCTTCATGCATAGGTTGGACTTTAACTCAATATATAATAAGACGGGTAAGTAAGAATATCGAATTATCCAAATGTAAGATCTCTTACACTGATATTACATAAAATTTTATACAACCTCTATCAACTGTTCTGAAAAATTAATTGTAAAAAAAGACGTGGTTTAATATTTAAGTTTTCTAATAGAATCACGTATAAGTATAAAGGTAGTTGTTTCTAAATGTTTGTTTTTACCTTTCTCAAAATTAGAGAGGCTTAATCCCCCAGGTGAGAGAATGAGGACTCAATTTGTGATTCCATTTATATATGTGTGTGTCATATATATATTTGTTCTTTCGATTGGTCAGAATTTTTACGCTCTGCCCCCATTTTGTCATCCGACCAGTTACCATAGTTTGATGTGAGAAACAAAATCTCATTTTCCTTGGAAACTCATTAAGGTATCTTGCAAAGTGAAACCCATCCTCAATCATGAGAAGTTTACAACTTAAGCGCCTTTCATGAATGGCTAGGAAGATCATGTTATTGTGGTCCTTTGGAAATAATTTTGTTTTTCAAAGTTTCAGGGGCATTCTTTATACTTTTGTGAAGTGAATAAAGTTGTTTGCAAAGAAAAGAAAGGCCGACCACGGCTGTAGATGTTCTACCTATATCCTTTTTTCTTTTTCTTTTTTTAAAGTATTTCCACCATCTTATTGGACTGCGGAGACTTTTCGCCAAAGTAATCGAAGAGACAGGGTGTCTTGCCGTCCTTCATGAAATTAGATTTGATCAACTCCAAAGTTTGATCGATATCTGGCTCACTTGGAAAGCCATTCTTATTGGCTCGGGATAGAAGCAGATGTCCACGATGATGGGGGTGGTGTGTGCTCTGCGCTGCACGTAAAAGCCGCCCAAGGGGAAGTTGGGGCAGTATCAGCCCAATGTCAGAATTGGGAATAATTGCGTTTTTGCCGTAGTCGACTTTTCGGATTAAGTAAGAAGGCTATTTTGTACTAGCTCGATGCACCGGCCAAATCCACAAATCAAACGTAGGGTTTCCCGGCTGTCTTTGTAAAAAAAAAATGCTGCAATCTTCAATCATTAATTAAACACTAGACTTCTTGATCCAAAGGAATTACTAACAGTAATAACAATAATATTGCAAACATTAGACAATAAGAGCCTAATTAAAGCATCCATCATCATCATCATCAAATTCAATTTTAATTGAACTCAATTGACTAATGACAATATTGAATCTACCGATATGCTCAACAACTAACACACCTTCCCCCATCTTTACATGAAAGCATGTGTATCATATAATCCTTATTGATGGTAGAGGGCTACTCAAACATGTTTGACAAAGCATTCATCAATCCCATAATGGTCTTCTCTTTTCATGATGCTTTCAATCATATTCTTTATTTTAGATGTAATAAAACATGGTCAACGTCACGAAAAATCCCAAATTGGTACAACTGTCACAAATTTACCACGAATCAATTTTTTGATCACCAAAGCCTCCAAACTAGTATATTTGCGACAATTTTACCCTTCAACAATTTCCGTTAAATTTGATTAATACCATGAAAAGTCTGTTGGAAATTATATCCAGAGAATACACACTATTTGTTGTAATCAAAACATCAATGTAAAGAAGACAATAACAACTATATAATATTCTTCTTTTTATGTAAACTTACAACTCTTGGAGAAGAATAAAATAAGATATCATTAAAAAATAATATAAATTGGAGGTGAGGTACGGATAACCGAATCTCCTTAAGGCGATTAGTTCCTGCCAATGGTGCCCCGCAGATTCATGAACTATGCCTCCCAAGATACAACACCTCAAACCTGTTTGGATTAGCACTATGCAAACAGGACTCTGTCGAACCGTTCAATTGAACCAGCACACTCAGGAAAAACAAAAGAGTAGAAAGGACATCAAAGCTCTTTTTGGAATCGAATCGGGAAAACCAAAAACCCCTTATGAAGCTCTATGTTCCTATCTATATATAGAGATTTTTAGTTCATGTACTAAAGAGATACATGAATTAAATAGACGCGTGTATCCACGAGATTCATGAATAAAGAGATACGTGAATCCAAGAGATTCATGTATCCAAAGATACATGGATTCAAGAGATTCATGAACTCAATAAATACATGAACTAAACGATACATGAATCTAAGAAATTCATGAATTCAATAGATACGTAAACATAAAAGTATAGGAAATTCATGAATCCAAAAAGAGATACGTGAACAGAAAAAAACGTATCTTAATTTATTGGCTTCCGTTGATCCATTAACCATAATTATAACCATAATTACAACAATCCCCCACATTAATGGATCAACAAAACATTTTTTTTTTTTGACTCGAAGGAATCTGAGCATGCCTGTTGAAATAAACCGCATCAAAATAGGTAGCTTTCGCTTTGAACCTTCTTTAGTGAAAGCTTATCGGACTTACTTAACTAGTCGATGGACTAAGCCTTGAATCGCCAGTTGTTTATTTAAGCCTAGACAATAAACCTCACACGGAGTATTTCCAATTCAAGATTGGTTCTCGGTTGTGTTCGTTCTTTCGGCCCTGAACCTCTCGGGATTCGTGCGTGCTTTAGAAAATCTAGCCTTTAAAGATTTTCATAGAGTCGGCCAGCTCCACGCATATAGGTGCATTCCTATTAAAGATATCCTACCATATCTTACTTGGATGTTACATCCCAAGTTATAGGAATCATTAAACGCATAGCGTACCCTTAATAACACTGTAGGAAAGCACTGTTGCATCATAAGAATGGTAGACAGTGCTTACACTAGAGTTTCCAAAATTTGCGTTGTCCTATTGAACCTAGACCATGGGATCTCCAATCGCATAGGTTAGGTTTCCACCCTGGAATCTCTTTATTGGGTTAAGGCTCTTAAACCCATTCCCCTTGATGCGCAGTTTATCTGCTCTTTTGACAAACCTTTTGTCAGCGAATCCGCAATATTTTCCTTTGACTTTACAAAGTCTAAAGAAGTTATTCAATTTGAGAGCAACTGCCTTACGGTATTGTGTCTACGACAAATGTGTCTAGACTTACCGTTATAGATCACATTATGCACCCCCACACTTTTAGAAAATTGTAGGATGGTAACTTTTCATTCCATAACTCATATGGAGTTTTACCTGTCTCTTTATGGGGTATTTTATTAATAATAGAATTTGCAGTTAAAACTGCCTCCCCCCACAAGTTCTGAGGTAAACCTGAACTCAAAAGCATGGCGTTAGCCATCTCCTTTAATGTCATGTTCAATCGTTCAGCAACTCCATTTTGTTGTGAAGTATAAGGTGCAGTCGTTTGGAGAATTATTCCAAAGCTAGCACAAAACTCCTTGAAATTGATTGAACTGTATTCTCCTCCTCTATCAGACCTAAGCACTTTGATTCGTTTATCAAGTTGGTTTTCAACTTCATTTTTATACTTGACAAACATGCTCATAGTCTCATCTTTGCTAGTTAGTAAATAAACATAGCAAAATCTAGTACAATCATCCACAAATGTGATGAAGTACTTTTTTCCACCTCTACTTTCTACAAACTTTAAATCACATAGATCACTATGGATTAATTGTAGAGGTTCACTCGTTCTTTCAATGGATTTGAAAGGTTTCTTGGCAAACTTGGCCTCAACACAAGTCTCACACTTGTAATGGGCATCCAACTCAAATCTTGTAATTAACCCCAAGTTTGCTATTCTCTTCATTGTACCATAGTTTACATGTCATAATCTACCATGCCATAGATAAGGAGACACAACAGTGTAAACTGAAGACTTTTCTTTATTAATAGTCTTTGGGTACACATACTTTGAGTTTACATCAATGACAGCCACATTGGCCTTAAACAGGTCATTACACAAGTACCATTTCCCCACATACATCCCTCATTTTGAAAGTACAAACTTGTCAGATTCAAATGCAACTTTGAAACCCTTCTTGACAAATATAGGGCCAGAAATTAGATTTTTCCGAATCTCTGGTACATGCAGCACATTCAATAGGGCAACCTCCTTGCCAGATGTAAACTTCAGGATCACCTTTCCTCTTTCGGAAATCTTTGCTAATGCAGAGTTAGCCATATAAAGCTTCTCATCTTCTTCAGCCTTCTCATAAGATGAGAACATGTGTTTATCTGCACAGATGTGATTTGTGGCACCCGTGTCTAGCCACCAACCATTAGTGTTCGACACCAGAGATGCTTCGGACATCACCACAGCATACAATCTCTCATTAGCTGTAATTGGAGGTGTTGCCATCACAGTAGGCAAGGTTCGTTGAACCATCCCTCCACAAATAGAGCCAAAAGCCATTTGGCTTGTACTGTTATGAAAAATAGTCCCGGGCATACCAGTCGTATGACTTGTACCCGCACCACCAAAATTGGTGTTAGCCCAAGGGCCCGTAGCATTGGCTACTACAAATTCAAACCCTGAGGGTTGAACATCTTCCATAGCAACGGTCAAATTGACCATAGGAACGTCTCCTAAAACATTATGGACATTGAATGGCACTTGATTGTTTTCAACCATCTCAATAATCTGACAAGAACAACAAATAGTGAGTGATAATCGCCTTAAGATTGTTGGAAATTATATCCAGAGAATACACACTGTTTGTTGTAATCAAAACATCAATGTAAAGAAGATGATAACAACTATATAATATTCTTCTTTTTATGTAAACTTACAACTCTTGGAGAAGAATAAAATAAGATATCATTAAAAAATAATATAAAATTGGAGGTGAGGTACGGATAACCGAATCTCCTTAAGGCGATTAGTTCCTGCCAATGGTGCCCCGCAAATTCACGAACTATGCCTCCCAAGATACAACACCTCGAACCTGTTTGGATTAACACTATGCAAACAGGACTCTGTCGAACCATTCAATTGAACTAGCACACTCAGGAAAAACAAAAGAGTAGAAAGGACATCAAAGCTCTTTTTGGAATCGAATCGGGAAAACCAAAAACCCCTTATGAAGCTCTATGTTCCTATCTATATATAGAGATTTTTAGTTCATGTACTAAAGAGATACATGAATTAAATAGACGCGTGTATCCACAAGATTCATGAATAAAGAGATACGTGAATCCAAGAGATTCATGTATCCAAAGATACATGAATTCAAAAGATTCATGAACTCAATAAATACATGAACTAAACGATACATGAATCTAAGAAATTCATGAATTCAATAGATACGCGAACATAAAAGTATAGGAAATTCATGAATCCAAAAAGAGATACGTGAACAGAAAAAACGTATCTTAATTTATTGGCTTCCGTTGATCCATTAACCATAATTATAACCATAATTACAACAAAGTCATCAACTACACTTGTGACAAACAGATGGTAAAACTTCAAATTGTTCTCCCGTCAACTGTCATATGTCGTTTAACTTAGCAATTTGACTGCAAAATTTAATTAAAGCTAACAGAGGGTAAATTTGTCACAGAAATACTAATTTGAGATTTTTTTATGGTCAAAAAAATTAATTTATGGTAAATTTATCACATGGGTACCAATATAGGGTTTTTCATGATATTAAACTAATACGGTAATCATGATACATGATTATAAATTGAATTGAACTTAGAGAGCAAAATCATAGTGGATTTCATCTTTAATAAAGTAATCAAAAGGAATAATCACCATCAACCTATGATCATTAATTTTATTTCAGAAGAACTCCTTCCGTAATACAAGTGGCCTCCATGGATTTATATCAATCTAGAGTGTTCTAAACAAATGGCACTAATCCGAGAGGTAGGTCAGCCCCAAAGGATTACAATGCTTCTGAAAGATTAAGTCATCTCATTAGAATATCCATGAATACTCGGCCTTCCCTCTGATTTTTACTTAGTTTATTTGAAGAAGGAATAAAAGTTGGTTCCGATCACCTATTCCCCATATTCTTTGCTTGGTTATTCATAGAAGGAATCAAAGTTAGTTCCAACCACCTTTACCGATTGTCTCATCTTCATTTGCAAGTTATTTTTACGTGTGTGGCCAATTCGGTGGGTTCAACTCTTAGATAAAAATTGCTCCTCTGGTGCACAAAAAGTACACACCCTGACAAGCTCTTACTTTGATTAGCCTTTAAGAAAGGAGGGTGCGGGGTGCCGTGATCCTTTTCGTTTGCTCCCGTTAAGGACCATAGAGGCATATGTAGAAGGCGGATGAGATAAAGCGAAGTGCTCGATGAACAGGTCGCATGTTTTGATTATAGTGAGGACATTCATAAAAGAGAATATGGTGAACTCGTGTCTATTGGTTTTGTAGGTGAAGGTAGTGGTAAAACTATTGCTCTTGTTAGCAAGAGTAGTGTGAATCTAAAAAGACGTAATTAGTCTAGGACATATAGTGTTGTCTACTGAAATAGCAGCAAGATGGGGCTTTTTAATAGGGATTGTCTTAACTTAAAAACAAAAAAGGTAAGGAACTTAGATTTGAGTCTACTAATGTTATTATTGCAATAGCTTATAGTAATTCAAATAACTTATTGGTCATCAAGGATTCCCAATTTGACAAATAGGTTGTGAATTTTGGTTGTTCATGTCACACCTTCCCAAACAGGAACAATTGGGAAACAATTAAGAGTTTGATGTTGTGGTTGTTGGAGATGTCGAAATTAGAATGCATGATAATATCATGAGGAGAATTATTTAAATGAGGTATGTCCCAAGATCAAGCAGAACCTTTTATGTAAATGCCCATAATTCAACTAGGTTTTGGTATACTTCAAAAGGTGGAGTTTTGAAGGTCAACTGAGGTGCCCCAATAATAATGAGAGGAATCAACCATCGTAGTCTATGAGTTTCAAGAGGAGACAATGACAAATTTCATGATGAAGACTTGGATGCAATTATTTGAGAGTTTGAAATGTGGAACACATGTTTAGTGTGCAATAGTGAGAGAAGCCAGAAGGTTCTAACTGAAAGGATTTTGCTGTGCGATTGTGTCTAAGAAATCGAATTTATGCCAGTGTTGTCAAACAAGGGAAAGTGAAGTTTAGTGCATTGTTAGAGAAATCATGAAGATTGCAAAGTTGGTTCATTTGAATGTTTGTAGGCTATTGTGGTTTCCTTTATAAAAGAGTGTCCAATTTATGCTAACACATGTGGACGTTTACTTGAAGAGCACCCAGGTGTTTGTGTTGAGTTACAAGTTTGATGTTATTAGAATTAGACAGTTGAGTGCTTTGATTAAAATGGAAACTGGTAATAAGATCTAACATGTGCTGATTGACAACAGCACAAACTTCAGCTCAATATTTTTGGATAAGAATGGCTATGGCAACATTTATACGAATCTTGATAGTATTCAGCACAATATGGAGTTGCAACCAAAAACTCCTAATGTTCTGAGTGCTAGTGCAATAATCGACACAGATATTCCTTGTAACAAGGTGGAGCTTGTAAAACCAACGAGTTCTGTAATTGTTGAGTTCAACAATATTTGTGATAGAGGAGGTTGTGAAAAATTATCCAATTAGTCATCGATCTATGTTAATTTAATCATAAACTTTTAAATTTTGTCCATTTAGTCCTAAATTATTGTGTGAAATTTTAATGTAATTCTTCCAATTAATTTTCGCTAGAACTCACTGACATGACGATCTAGTCATCATTGGTCATCCCACATGGCACACCACCATATAAGTGATTTCTAGCAAAAATTGACTAGAAGAACTAGATTAGAGTTTCACATAAAGGTTAATGACTAAGTTAGCACAAAATTAAAAAATTTAGGATTGAATTGTCATCCATACAATAAGTTTAGAACTATTTGGACAATTTTTCCAAGGAGGCTGCATTTGAGAATACTTGTGAAATGGCTAAAGATGCAAGCGGACTTGGCATTTTGATGGGGTCCATGATCATGGTAAAGTTCAAGCGTGGCTAAGATTAGGAAGATATCTTGCTGGTCGGGCCCAAAAGGGGCTGTGCAAGAGTAGAAGCGATAATTTCAGGTCTGAGAGAAGCGGTTGTTATTTGGCTCAAAAGATGGGAGATTTGTTAAATTTACGTCTCAAGTTTGAGCTCATGATGAAATCCAACATAAAAGGAAGCGTGTTTAACTCACGGACGACAAAGGAAAGTCCAACTTGGACTTATTTTAAATCATGTAAAGTCGGTTTGAAAACACAGCAATTTCACGATGGAGATGGCTCATCAAACTTTCTTTTTGGAAGTACAAAATAAATATTCTCCAAGAGGTAGTCTTTGTTTTTATGTCGTTGATAAGCAGAATGTGATCTCCTGATTGGTGGCATCCATTGCAATTCTTGGTGAATTTCCTTGAGTTTAAGGGCTGAACGTGAATTGCAATAATGAAAGAACGAGTGTGTGCTTAAAGGCAACAAATCTTGCGGTAAAATTTACAAATTCTTTTTTTTTTTCTGAGATTGATAGATTATTTCTCTAAAAGTTGTGAGGATTAAACATTGTGTAAGTTACTTGCTATAATTAAAGATTGTAAAACAATGAGAGTGTGAATGACTTGAGTGTGATTGTTACCTTTACTATATCACTTGATTTATAATGAAATCATGTATCTTAGGATAAAAATACCACAAATGCCATACCTTAATTTTTTTTTATTTTTTTTATCATTTGGGTGTTATCACTTTTAAGAAACGTTCACCCAAGTTTTAAACATCCAACATGGCATGACACTTGTGACGAACATTTTGAAAAATTTATGACATTTAAGTGACTAATTAAAAAATTTATATGATACTCAAGTGAATGGGAAAAAGTTATAATACTCAAGTGAGTACCGTATGGAAATTATAGCACTCAAGTAATAAAAAAATAAAAACTTATAATTCTTAAGTGAGTGTCGTATGAATATGGCACTTGTGGTGTCTTTTTCCCACCCTTTTTATTATGGAAGTTGTTTATAACGCATCTTTGCCACCAACAGGAAGACCAATAATGTAGGTGATTATATGCTGTGGACGGCATTTTCTAATAATAGAAAATGAGACAATTCTACGTACCTTCAAGTTCTTTGTTTTTATCTTTGCCCAAAAAAAAAAAAGTTCTTTGTTTTTATCCTCTATTTAACTACCATACCTACCTTCACGTTTCACTATTTAGAGGAGGTGAACTTTGTACAGACAGCAACCATCTTGTTAGTTAGCTCAAGAAATATGGCAGGGAAGGTGCAAAATCCGCTTCACTTTAGCTTGCCTCTCCACTTCATTGATCTTCATCGATCATTCCTTTAAATATCGAGAGGGCGAGAGCGAGATCTTCATGATCTTCTATTGTAGCTAATGCAATTATATGAAATGTCCCCGACTCCGTGCCTTGCTCTTATTACTAGCTTATGGTCTGTTGACACCTCAATTTTAATTAGGTTAATTTAATTTTATTAAGTTTTTATTTTATTTCGGATAAATAAGATAATTAATAAACAAACAAAAAAAAAAAACAAAAAAACAAAAGCCCAGCCCTTTTTTTTTCTTTTCCCTTCCTCTTCCCCCTCCGCGTGGCCCATGTGGCCCATTTTCCTTCACCCTTGGCCTAGCCCTTTTTCTCTCTTCTTCTTCCTCCTGTCTTCTTCTTCCTCAGTCGCTTGCATCTCACGCGCGGTGGCCGGCAACGCGCGCGAAGGACTGCCTACGGCCTAGGAGTGTAGGGCGACATCGGCCGAAGGGGATAAGATCGCAGGCGCCATTAATGCTGAGCGAGCTTCATGAAAGCTCGATGGGACACCGGTTCAGCCGAGCGGAACCGGTGGGCAAGCCGGAGGCCGGCGACCGAGCCCCTCCGTCGACCGGAGTTCCTTCGCCTATAAATAGGTGGCCGCAAGCATCGTTGGAGGGCGTGGCGAGCTCGGAGATCCTTCACTGAGAGACATTGGGAAGGGTTGAAGGGCGAGTGCGGGGAGAGAGCTCGAGTCGCGAGCTCAGCCCACCTTCCACCGAGAGACTTCGGGGAAGGCAGGCGGCGAGTGACTTCGAGAAGGTCAGATCCGGCCGGTGGAGGCTCGGATCTGGCCTGAGTGAGGAGGAATCAAGGCCGAGGAGGGTCCGGCCGAGATCTACGCAGTAGATCTGGTTTTTTTTGCTGCTGTTGTTGCCGCAGCCGTTCGCCTCGGTCCCGACGCCGTTGCTTCGACGGCTTGTCGTCGTGCCCCACCTGTGAAGCCGTTGCCGTGATCGATCTGCCGACGCCGTGCCAGATCGGGAAACCGAGTTGCCCTGTCACCACCACCGTTTGCCACCCCGTCATGGACAGGTAACAGTAACCGTCACCGCCGTCGATCGCGTTATCGCCGTTGCATTCCCCCTCTCGGACCATGTCGCCACCAACCACACCAGCGCGCAACTGTGTTGTTGCTCGTCCTCGCCGTCCCCGTAGCCGGTTTGTCACCGTCGCCACCGCCGTCGCCACTTGTAATGCCTCGGTTTTCCTCCCTCGGCGCCGCGGATTTGCAAACCCTAGGGTTTGCGATTTTCCGGGTCGCTGAATCGGAGCCGGGTCGGCAAGTCGGGTAGGGTTTCGCGAGGCCAAGGGAGGTTGGAAGCCGGGTCGTGGAGTCGGAGCCGGGTCGGCGAGTCGGGTAGGGTTTCCGTGATTTTGGGCGGCGGAAATCCGGTTCGGCGAATCGGGTAGGGTTTTGCCGAACCGGGTCAATGGGTCGGCCCGGTTCTTTTTGAAAACGGGCTTTTGGGCCACGGCGTCATTTTAATATTAAAAAAAAAAAAAAAAAAAAGGGGACAAAAATCCGAGTCGGGCCCAGCGCGGGCCCGTCCGCGTTTGGGTCGCCGGCCCGGTCGGACCCAACCCGCGGATCCGACCCGGGTTGGTTTTATTTTGTTATTTTAATATAAATTAATATTCTAATAAATAATAAATAAATTGTTTATTTAAAAAAATCAAAAATGTTTTAATTTCTAGAAAATCGAAAAATATTAAAAAATTGTTGAAAAATGTTTTATTTTCTAAAAAATCGAGAAAAATAAAAAATAATTTATTTTCCAAAAATATTAAAAAATATTAAAAAAATATTTTATTTTCCAAAAAATAAAAAAAAAAAAAAAAAGTTCATATTTTCCAAAAAATGCCAAAAATCCAAAAAAAGCCAAAAATTCATGAAAAAGCCAAAAAAATTCAGAAAAAGCCAAAAAGACTTGTACTTTTCCAAAAATACCAAAAAATCCATTTTATGTCCAAAAATGAGAAAAATACTCAAAAATGTTTTTCCTCCCAAAAATGCATGGAAAATCCCTCGAACATCCAAAAACCTCAGGGTTTAAACAAGATTAGGTACCGAAAGGGCATTAGTGATTAACTAGTGTAATCAAGTCCCCGATCCTAATTTTCTCAGTTGCGCGGGGAGCGAGTATTTCTCCCGATACTTCGCTTGGGTTTCTAATCGACCCACTCCAAATCGATTAGTGGCGACTCCAATTTAAAAATTGATTTACAGGTTAAAAACTCATACTATTAAAGTCGTGAATTGGTGGACTTGGGAGAGTCCGGGCATAATTAAATTCAGCCGAGCCATTAGCATCCTTAGGCGCTCGTACCCGATTGCGGGCGCCAGAAAAAAAGAGGTCGCGACATGGTCACGAGTTGTTATGAGTTTATTTGGTGTTGTTGTTAAAGTATTGCACATTGCTTTTCTACAGCATTTATATGAGCTTTGTATATGATCTCTTTTCACTTATAGGCTTAAGCTTTTAGGGTTAACTTTGTAACATAATATCATAACCAAGTTCAATCCTAGTTTATTTCGCATGTACGACTCCTTGTTCATTAAATTCCATGTGCCCCTCCTAATTTGAGTTGTACGTGAGAAGGGGTGTTAAAATATTGCACGTCATCTGTCCACAGACTTGTATGATTTTTATATGCATGTGGTCTCCTTTTAGCTATATGCTTAAGGTTTTTAGATAGGACTCTCTAACTTTTTATGCTTGCAATACTACAGCCGACAAAGATGACGATCAAAGTGGATCTTCAGTGTCATCGCTGTTACAAGAAGATCAAGAAAATTCTGTGTGGGATCCCTCGTGAGTTCGTTGCCTTGGCCTTGGTCAATTATTCAAAATGCGTACCTATCATTTGCTCTAATCGTGTTGACGAAACTTCAATTGATGATCTTTATTACCTTCAGTGATTCTGAGAAGACGAAAGAAATTATTCCGTCCTAGTATTCCTCAACTTTTTGAATAAATTCGAAAAATGTTATTGAATATGTGATGTTCAAAATAATTTCTAGGTCTGCTGTGTTCATAATTTCTTGGTTCTTTGCCTTTCCTTTCCTCTCTATCAAAAGCATATGCATCAGCTCTATCCTTACTATTTCTGATAAGAAACATGAAGTATTTAACATATGGAGTTATGAAAACTTGGTGAACACAGAAGTCCAAGACCAAAACTACGACCAGGCAAAAAACACTGTGACGATCACATTGGCGGGTGGCAGTCCCGAGTGTGTCCGACAAAAGATCTTGAGCAAGGGAAGATGTTTCGTTCAAGGCGTCGATATTTTACCTGAAGAGAAAGAGCAAGGGGAAGGCGATAAAGGTGAAAAAGGCGGTGAAGGCAGTAAAGGTGGAAAAGGCGGTGAAGGCGGTGAAGGTGGTAAAAAGGGTGAAGGCGGTCAAGGGGAAACTGGAAAAGAAGGTACTCGACCAGTGCCAGGTTACCCGCCGGTGTATGTGATGGCCGATGTGAATATTTGTCTTTCCTGTCGTAGTCGGGGTTGTGGTCAGTTCTGTCCCTGCAAGTGTCACTATGGGAGGCTACCGATGTGCCATGATGGGTGCGGGAGGCCAGCCCACGAGTGCGGATGTCGGAGACCCAGTTACCCAGGGTGTTGCGACCGATGCAATGCGGGAAGCGCCTGTTCATCAAGGACGCCACATGGTTATGGTCATGGATGGCCACCGGTTTGCAGCGATCCCTGCTATTCCCAGCGCGATAAATCCTGCCTTCAAATGTAAAGAGAGTTTGGTGATCTTAGTCGAAACAAGGTTTTCATTTCCAGGGGTTGTGATTTTCATGATATCTATTGGATTGTGATGTGGATCTTCTATTTCGCATGATACTTCCTTTGATGCCCTAATAAAAATCAACCGTTAATTTATGTAATTGAGGTTTTCATCAATTGTTAAAGCATTATGAAAAGCCAGTCCAGTCATGTATGCTCCGAAAATCTATAAGTGTGTATCCATCGAAGTACTTAGTAAAATTGTTTAATGTCATTCACATGTTATGATTCACTCCATAAGTCAAGTCATGTTAAAATGCTTGTTTATGAGGTCTACATCTATTGATGGGTACGATTTTTGTCATTAGTAACACCAAGCCACGTGCAATCCAAACTTTAATGTTTTAGCATAAGTACATTGAGGTCCTGATGCAACTGCGACATCAACACCGAAATGATAAAGCAAAAACCACATACTAGGTTTTGAATTCGACATCTAACATTAAAAAGAATCGATATGAAGAAACTTCAAAAACCAGGATGCAATCATCAGTACGGGGCATCACATTTAATTACAATTTGAGATAACTTCTTGGGTCAGGTTTAGAAGAAGTAGCTCATTGAAGACCCAAATAACTATAAAGAGAATCGGACATGCTTTTGTACGGTCTAAGGAGGCGAATTTAGCATAGTGCATCAATCAAGAGTTCAACCTAACCGACCTATATTAGTGTTGGTAGAAGCAGTTCGAGCTCTTGATGCAACAATCGATGCTGAGATAATCAAGCAAGAACCACATAATAGGTTTTAAAATCAAAATCTAACATCGAAATTGATACGAAGAAACGCCTAAAGCCGAAGTTGTAACCATTCGGGTCACACTCGAACGATTGAGATTGTATGTCATTTGGAAGTACGTCTGGATTTTTCCATCATCCATGTTATAAGCATAATCCTGGAGCACGTGAAGTAGATGCTTTCAATTTAAAACCAGGAATTCGGTAAGACTCGATGGTGGAAGAATTGTAAAAAAAAAGTCTTAAACTTATTGTATAACCAGTAAACCAATCATCAATTTTTCAATTTCATAAATTTAGTCTGAAACCTGCAATTTTCCAACGTAATACCTTTCAGCTTTTTTTTTTTGCCAGAAATCATTGAAATGGCAATTCGGTCAGGAGCCACCTCACATTGTACAGCTAGCATTGATATAAAAAAAAATTAAAATTTTTAAAAATTATCTACATTAGCATTGCAATGTTACTTAGGATGGTCAACACTGACTAAATTATTCAGCAATTTTTTATTATTAGTTGGAAGGACTAAAGGTTTAAGATTAAATTAGCCCAAATAAAGATTTTAGGATTGAATTATATACAATAGTTTAGAACTTTTCAACAATTTTCCACGGAAAATGAAGAACAGTTCAAGAAGACGAATGCGTTCCCGAGGCTTCAAGTCTGTCTGAGTCCGTTCCACCAGCTGTTCGCCCTGTCTGAGTTCCCCTCTCCAGATCCACCTCGAAGACCTCGGATTCTTTTGAGGAATTGACCCAATTTACCACCGATAATTGTCCAAACCATCAGCAACGAGCCACAACATCCCACGAGATATGAGCAGCCATCGAACTCCTCCGCGAGGAACCCGTACTCGAGTTCCAGCCACGCTTCTGCAGGATACATTCCCCTCGGCATCACAAGTTACAATCAGCTTGAATGCCTCTATGGCCACGAATCGCCCTTTGTAATGCATCAGTTCTAGACGTTGGACTTACAACCAGGGTCACAGGCCGCTTCCCTCCACACATGTCCTCCCGATAGGTGGAATGTGAGTATCGGCTGATGACGATAGAAGGGCATAGAGATCGTGACGGTGTCCTTCGAGGATGAGGATGGGCTCAAGGATGCTGCGAGGCTTCGGTTCGGGACCTGCATAGAACTGCTTGAACTCAGGGAGTTCGATGCTGACGTGGGAATTGGGATTGACCCTAATTTGCCGGTGATGTGCGCTCAACAAAAGCAATATCCATCTGAGCAGATGTTATGTGAAGTTAAACTCCTGAGTCCAGGGGCTTGTCTCGTCGTGCCGTACTCCTCTTCGGCAGGGCGGACCACCATGAAGCGCACTCATCTATGGCAAGCCATGCAGCGACCGGCAGTAGGGCGGCCTAATCCGCGGTTCCTCTACCTCTCCGACCATCAGGGTCTCTCACGAGCAAGGGAAGAAAACTCTTCGTAGGGTTTCCTTGGCCAGTGATCCCTTTCTTCTTTTCCGGTGTAGATCCACATCTCTTTCAACAGATCGTTCATAAAGCTTATCCCATCTTTATCCGAAGGGAATCTTGAGGTCGAACCTTTCTAATAAAAACAATGAAACTCGATGTTTGTCATCCTTACTCTATTAGAATTAAGATCAACTGGTCCACACACATTGCGTATGTACAAAAAATCAACAATCGCAAGATGGATTTTGTTCGAGGCACTTCTTAAGTAATCATCCAAGGAAAGACTGTAATTTTCAAGTTTCAATGCATTGCCTCCCTTGTATTATACTTAAATTGATACATTGAAAATCAACAAATTCATTATTAAGTATACTTAAGAAGTGCATTGGGGCACTCCTTAATAAGACCTTCAAAAGGTTTGTTATGTGTCAAAATCACCTTATCATGAAAGGCTTGAGTCAAATAAATTATTGACATGATATGAATAAATTATATACATATTTGTAAAGGTAACATAAACATTTCAAGATTTGAATTTCTTTTGATGAGGTTCTTTATACATAGAAAAATGCAAATTTTAAAATTGAAATGCATGAGAGATAAAATAAAATTATTAATTTACACACTTTTGATAGAATATTTATAAAATATCTAATTGAGAATGATTTAGGAGGGTAATATTGTGCTATTTTTAAAAGTAGGAGATCTCTTTACTTTATATAGTAGTATAGATAAATATTAAAGTAAGTTTCATGCAGTGAGATATTATTGGTACTTGGTGCCACTAACAACTTATATGGACACTTTCACCAAAAAAAAAATACAAAACCAACTTATATGGACACATGCCATGCCAGTGAAAAAAAGTAGGTTGTATGTTGTTGGTGACCATAATTGTTCGTAAGGAATTGGTCTAGTTCCCAATTTCACAAGCTAGAGCTAACCCATGACTGGTTGATAGCCAATTCCAAGTTCAAAACCTAATTCTACCCAGGAATCGGCTCAACCAATCCTATTCCCAGCTAAACCGATTCTAAACAACTTTGGAAGTATCTTTTAAAGAAAACAAAATTATTTTTGCATCCATCACGAATTGAATCGATAATTACTTGATCCAAATATGTTCTTATATTGATAGAGCGGCACTGCCTAGGCAATAACATGGCAGTGATAGTGGCTACATGTAATAGATTGGTGTCGATAGGCTAGCTTCCATGGTAGTGATTGGAGTTATGTCTATAACATAGCTACGAGGGGAGGAGAAAGGGAACCAAAAAAAAAAACAACAACAACGCTATTTCCACTTCTTATATGACTAAATTCACCTAATTGTTATCAAAGAAATAATATTACCCTCAATCATTTAATTGCAATTTCAAGTGGAGGTCTCAAGTGTATTTACTTTCTTTTTTTTATTTTTCTATTGTTATATAGAATTTAGTTGCCAAAAAGATAAAATTCTTATATGTTTTTTTAATTGTTAGATCTTACTTCCATAAAAATTATTTTTGTCAAAAAGACAAAATTTCAAGATACGTAGAATCTTTTTCTTTTTTCTTTTTTTGTTATTCATGGATATATAATGAATAATGAGGAAGTATTCAGATCCGTTAATGTCATTATAAACAATATTTTCACTTAAATTTTTCAATGTAAGACTTTTAGCTATTTTTTTGCCAGAAATCATTGAAATGGCAGTTCAGTCAGTAGCATCTTATGTGGCATAGTCAACATTGAAGAAGATGATTTTTTAATTTTCTTTTTTAAATCACCCACCTTAGATTGACCATGCCACTTAGGATAGCTAACATTGATTAAACTGTTTAGCAATTTTCGGTTATTAATCGAAAGGACTAAAATTTTAGGATTAAATTAATTAACAAAGTTTAAGATTGAATTACATACAATAGTTTAGAACTATTGAATAATTTTCCATGGAAAATGAAGAACAGTTCAAAAAGATGAATGCGTTCCCCAAGCTTCACCTTGTCTGAGTGCCCCTCTCCAGATCCACCTCTGAGACTTGGATTCCTTTGAGGAATTGATCCAATTTGCCACCAAGGGATGTCCAAACCACCAACAACGAGCCACAACTTCCCGCGAGATATGAGCAGCCGTCGGACTCCTTCGCAAGGAACCCGTGCTCGAGTTCCGGTCGTGCTTCCACGAGATACGTTCCCCTCGGCATCCTGAGTCATTATCCACTTGAACGCCTCTCTAGCCAGGAACCACCCTTTGCAATGCATCAGCCCTAGACGTTGGGCTTTACAACCAAGATCACACATCACTTCCATCTGTACATGTCCTCCCGACAAGGTGAATGTGAGTATCGGCTAATGACGATCGAAGGACATAAAGATCGTGACGGTGTACTCCAAGGATGAGGACGGGCTCGAGGTGGGCTTCAGTTCAAGAGCTACATAGAATTGCTTCAACTCGGGAGTTCGATGCTAACACGCAAATTGGGATTGAACATGATGGCTAGGTTGGCCGGGGCGGCGACCCCGGCCGACCCTCCACACTTCGTCGCCGGCCCTTCTCGGCGGCGGGGAGGCGGTGAGGGCCCGCGACCCTCGCCCCACGCGAGCCCTCCCCTAGATCTGGGGCGAGGGTCGCAGCCCACGCCCAAATCTAGGGCAAGGGTCACGGCCCTCGTCCAGATCTAGCGAGGGCTTGTGGGCCCTCGCCACCTCCCCGCCGCAGCCGGGAAAGACCGGCGACGGAGTAGGGAGGGTTGCCGGGCCTTGGCCAGGGGCCGTGAGGTTGGCCGACCGACGGCGGGCCCGCGAGCCCTCGCCAAAATTTGGGGCGAGGGTCGCGGCCCTCGCCGCCGGTCGGCCCGAGGGCCGGCGACCCCGCCAACCCCCCTCCATCACCGGCCCTTCCCGGCTAACTAGGCACAAGACTCCTTAGCCAAGACCTCTGAGACCTCCGGGGGATTAAGGTCTTCCACAACACCATCAGGGATGTCGATGTCGAGGGGGACAACCATCTCCTCACCCTCAATAGCGGGTATGTCAAAATCATCTAGGGGACCTTCCTGTTCTCCGTTAGGCCCATGACGATACAACACTCTGAATCAATGAGGTACAAACTCAGATAGGCCCTCATCGACCAAGATCATAGACACCACAAGCTCACGGAGCTAGGAAGTCCCAGGGATAGGGAAAAAGGTACTCTGCTCACTAAACCCCCTCGACTGTCCAAAACGCACTGGTGGAACCACCATCTACGGACCTAAAAAGAATTGAACCCACAACGAGGTGAGACAACATCTTAGCAAGTTCACCCCTAAACCCCAATTAGAAAGGAAATACGCCTGGGGGCGTCCTAACTACATAGCCACACAACCACATAACTATAGAGACTCACATCATCTCAGATCCTCCCTACATGTCGGCACAGTTCATACACTCAACCATATGCAATAATAATACTCAATCAATTGGAATGCCACATCTCAAATCTCAAACAACCATAGGGGTCCCGATTATAAGGCCAAATCATTATAATACGTCTCATACCGTACCACACAATTTTGTCCCATAATTTGGCACATCAATTTCACCCAATCATGTGTTCCAATTTTATCACGGCCCAACGGGCACGGCCTACTGGACATTCGGTGGTCTTCTAGTGTAACCAGGTGTGACATCCTAGATTTTTAACTCTATTTTCTACTGAATAAATCGTGCATTTCATTAACGCGCCTATAAGGCTGATCTCAGAGATGATCACTCTCGAGATAACTAGACTATATGGGGAAATCAACAAGGATTTTAAGGCAAATAGACTTGAGAATTCGACTAGGAATCGGCTTCTCGATCGAGTCTATCTTTAGAGGTCATTGCGGCACAATATAAAATTGATTTGAAATCAGAGATAGGCTGGTTCAACAGAGATGTGTGGCTAATCGTGGGTGACACCACTAAATTGGAAAATTCTCGTCGACCGGCACTGGACTGATTTTCTTATTGTTTTGGTACCCCTTGTGTCTATATTTAGATCCTCGAGATTTTCACGATAACTGAGAGTCGCCAATGAGTTAAGTGGGTTCATTGTGGTTCGAAGAAGATCAACCATAGGTCATTTGCACTAAAAATGCCTTAAAGTTACCCGGAAGCCTATGTCACATTAAAAACACGTCGAATGGAAATTAACCGTCAATTCAAGTCCGATTTCAAAAATTAAAGATTCTGTCATGTCACAATAAATTCTAGAAGTGTCGACTCAGTCTCAGAAGATTTTTCTGACAACTAACACTTTTTGGGAAAAAATTGTCGACGGACCATTTTTATGCAATTGAAGCAAGGGAATTTCGGGTTGCAGAATTGAGAAGCATGAGGGATTCTTGGATGAGAAAAATTATCAATTTGATAATTGAGACATCAATTGATTTTATGAGAGCCGATTGAGAGAGAATCAAGAAAGAACTAGTTCTAATGGAAGCTTTATTATTCAAAATTCGTAATCCCCCACACCCTAGCCAATTTTGGACCATTGGAGAGGTTATTTGGGGGTGTTGGTGTGGCCAAAGGAGGGCCAAGGAATAATACTTGGCTTAGGTTAAAACTTGATGAACAAGTTGTGGAAAAATTGAACAAAGTGGAGCCCTCACCCCTCATCTTTATCTCTTCTTTTCCTCTCTCCATTTGGCTGACCACCCTCTCTCTCTTTCCTTTGAATTCTTGACCAGCATAGCAAGGAGGAGAGTGCAGCAACCACCGCCCACGCCTAGCTACCTGTTGCCACGCTAGTGTCGCCCTCACCCCCACACGCGCATGCCCGCCTTGGCCGTGCTTCGCCGTCTCCTTGGCTGCATCCCTCTCTCGCCCAGCAGCTGTGTTTGGGTTTGTGGAAGCCTCGCCAAGGCTGGTTTTGGGTGTTTTCTCGCCGGTAAAACTTCGTTTAGGTCCGGTTTGGTTCAATCTTTCATTCCCGTGCAAGTATCGCTTAAACCGAGTAGTTTTCTTCAATTTTCCAACCAAGAACATAAGGTTTCGATGTGGGTTTCCAGCTAGGTTCTAGGCCCATTTTGGAGGTGTTCCGGGCCTCGGTTCCTAGGTCCACTTGGGAGTTTTTCGTTCCTCACGCCGTTCCCGTCGGATTGATCCGACTCGCACGTTATTCCGGTGAGTTTAGCTCACTAATCCCTGCTTAGTTTGCTAATGATGCTTGAGGGTTGATTAGTGTCAATTAAGTAGGATTAGGTGGTTAGACTAAAATATATTAGTGATTATTAGTTGATTGCAAATGCATATTAGATGGTCAGTCATAGTCATTAGAGAGTATAAATGCTCTATTATTTATTGAATGCATTTCAGGATTTTTCCCGACCTGTCTCGGGCTCCAATTAGGCATTATGGGCCCAAAATGGATTTTTAGTATTTATTTATTAATTTTCGAAATTTAATTAATTATTTATTTATTTTCCAGAAATTCAACTGGGATGACCGATGACCAGAATTTTATGCTGATGATCGTGGTGTAGTCCGTTTATTTAATTGAGCTTTATTTTGTGCTAAATTAATTTATGAGTGATTTTAGGATTTATTCCTAAATTGAATAATTTTGGAAAATCAATTGAAGAATAACTGGACATTAGTTGATAATGCCAAAAATGTTTTGGTGGACTACAGAAAATGGTGGGATTTATAGAAATGAATTATTCTATTTTGGCTAAGACCGATCGTGTACCCACACACGATATTTTATCGGGTATCTTTGATACTAAGAAATTAGGCCAAGATATTATGAAATTGAGGAATTTAATTATGAAGTGCAATATTGTTGGCCGCGGTTGAATGGTCGTGGGATGTTGTGGATTGAGTTAATTAAACCGCAAAAGTATGACCATGCCCGCTGAGTCATGATTCAACATTACCATTGAATTTGGAATCGGTCGTGCCCACTGGAGCCGTGATTTATCACCTGTTAAAGGTCGTGCCCATTGGGCCGTGATTTACCACCTGATAGAGGTCGTGCCTGCTGAGCCGTGATTCAGCATTACTGCTGAAATAAGAATCGATCGTGCTTAGTGGGGCCGTGATGCCATTAACTATTGAAAGTTGCCGATGGGGCCGTGATGCTACTAAATATTGAAAATTGCTCGGTGGGGCCGTAATTACCACCTATAAATAAGTTGTTTCCTAAGGACCGTGATTCATAATTGGGAATTGAGTTGGAATAATTGAAATGACCGGAAGTTGTCTTATTGACATGTAATCGACTAGGTCGATTTGATCGATGTTTCGATATATGATGTGATTGCTTGGGTGCCTATTTGATCTGTGCTAATATGCAAGTAGAATCCGAGACTAAGGTAAGTCCTTTGACTCATGTTGTGCATAGACAGCCCTAAAATATATTGGTTTACTAATCGGATCTTAGGGAGTAGAACTCGTCGAGACGTAGTCTCACTGATTATTATATAACTATTTCAGGACCCTAGATAGCAACATCTCCACCTCCTCATCCTCCGATGCATTTTGGTATTCTTGTGAATGTCACCGAAGAAGAATACCCTTCCTGATAAACCACCACCTAGAGGGACTAGAGTATGTGTTGACAGAGTCTAAGGTGTGGGTTGAAGTAAATAGAATTGACCTAGTACCCACCCCATGAGTATTGATCATGATATCATCACTATCATGGTGGGTGAAGAGAAGGTCCTATCTCGGAAGGCAATGTACCTCTGTATGTCCTGGATGCAGCATTTGGGCTAGGGACAATAGACCCTAAGGATGGGTCGGTAGTGGATGCCAAGGATCCTAAGATCGAGGGCGATCCTAAGTCATCAACATACTCAACCAAGGGTGCTAATTGGAGCGAAGAAGAAGAATGGGAGGTAGTCGAGTAAGAGGAATGACCCGAGGTAGAACTTGAAGAGGAAAAATCTAAAGATGAAGAGCCGGAGGAGGATCCAGAAGATGATTCAGAGTATGAACTAGATGAGGATTGAGATCCTATCTTGTTTCGTGAACCTTAAGAAGTGGACTGATGCGTGATAGATCAAACTTCTGTAAATAGTACGATGATATATACTAGTATGATGATATATACTGTATGGTTTGCTTGTGTAAAAGTGTGGTTGTGATTTTCAGTTTTGAAAAATAAAGCCTTACTTTTCTATCCTATTGTTTTATTGTTTGGGGATTTATTATATGCTTCCGCATACGTATTAAAATGAAAGGGTCGGCGATGCATCTTGGGACGTTGCTATTAATTAACAAGGTGAGGGATGGGCATGCATTTGAGGATCAGGGCGTGACACCAGGCATCATCTCACCCCATTACGCACGACAATCTTGAAGGAGTATAGATAAATATTAAAGTAAGCTTCACGCGGTGAGATATTATTGGTACTTGGTGCCACTAACAACTTATATGGACACTGTCACCCAAAAAAAAAAAAAAAAAAAAAACCAACTTAAATGGACACATGCCATGCTAGTGAAAAAAGTAGGTTGTATGTTATTGGTGACCACAATTGTTCGTAATGATGAGCATCACATCTGGTTCGATTTGCAAATTGGACCAAACTAGCATGAATCAACCAGTTTTAAGAGAAATTGGTCTAGTTCCCAATTTCACAAGCTAGAGCTACCCATGACCGGTTGATAGCCAATTCCACGTTCAAAACCTAATTCTACCCAGGAATCGGCTCAACCAATCCTATTCCCAGCTAAACCAATTCTAGACAACTTTGGAAATATCTTTTAAAGAAAACAAAATTATTTTTGCATCCATCACGAATTGAATCAATAATTACTTGATCCAAATATGTTCTTATATTGATAGAGCGGCACTGCCTAGGCAATAACATGGCAGTGATAGTGGCTACCTGTAATAGATTGGTGTCAATAGGCTAGCTTCCATGGTAGTGATTGGAGTTATGTCTATAACATAGCTACGAGGGGAGGAGAAAGGGGAAAAAAAAACAACAACAACGCTATTTCCACTTCTTATATGACTAAATTCACCTAATTGTTATCAAAGAAATAATATTACCCTCAATCATTTAATTGCAATTTCAAGTGGAGGTCTCAAGTGTATTTACTTTCTTTTTTTTTAAAAAATTTATATTGTTATATAGAATTTAGTTGCCAAAAAGATAAAATTCTTATATGTTTTTTTTAATTGTTAGATCTTACTTCCATAAAAATTATTTTTGTCAAAAAGACAAAATTTCAAGATACATAGCATCTTTTTTATTTTTTTTATTATGGATATATAATGAATAATGAGGAAGTATTCAGATCTATTAATGTCATTATAAACAATTTTTTCACTTAAATTTTTCAATGTAATACTTTTAGCTATTTTTTTGCCAGAAATCATTGAAATGGCAGTTCAGTCAGCAGCATCTTATGTGGCATAGTCAACATTGAAGAAGATGATTTTTTAATTTTCTTTTTTAAATCACCCACCTTAGATTGACCATGCCACATAGGATAGCTAACATTGATTAAACTGTTTAGCAATTTTCGGTTATTAGCCAAAAGGACTAAAAGTTTAGGATTAAATTAATTAACAAAGTTTAAGATCGAATTACATACAATAGTTTAGAACTATTGAATAATTTTCCATGGAAAATGAAGAACAGTTCAAAAAGATGAATGCGTTCCCCAAGCTTCACCTTGTCTGAGTGCCCCCCTCCAAATCCACCTCCCAGACTTGGATTCCTTTGAGGAATTGACCCAATTTGCCACCAAGGGTTGTCCAAACAACCAACAACAAGCCACAACTTCCCGCAAGATATGAGCAGCCGTCGGACTCCTCCGCAAGGAACCCGTGCTCGAGTTCCAGCCGTGCTTCCACGGGATACGTTCCCCTCGGCATCCTGAGTCATTATCCACTTGAATGCCTCTCTAGCTAGGAACCGCCCTTTGCAATGCATCAGCTCTAGACATTGGGCTTACAACCAGGATCACACGCCACTTCCATTCGTACATGTCCTCCCGACAGGGCGAATGTGAGTATCTGATGATGACGATAAAACGACATAAAGATCGTGATAGTGTACTCCAAGGACGAGGACATGCTCGAGGTGGGCTTCGGTTTAAGACCTACGTAGAATTGCTTCAACTTGGGTAGTTCGATGCTAACACGCAAATTGGGATTGAACATGATGTGCCGGAGACTCAGGCTCGACAAAAGCGATATCCGTCCGAGCAAAGGTTATGTGTGTTGAGAAAACTCCCCGCACATTTTGATGTTAACAAAACTGTCCATGAGATTTTAGTAAGTCTAATAATGAGTTTGGGACACATGGAGTGCCATAACTTGGCACGGGATGACACTTAAGTGCCATAACTTCAAAATGGTACACTTGAGTGTTAATTTCGAAGTTAAATGGAACACTTAAGTGCCACTCCGGCGAAAATCCAGCCAAATGGCTTACGTGGCAATTTTCCGACGAGTTTGGTCCAAAACGGCGTCGTTTTGCACGTTGACCTGGCGAGAAAATGCAAAAATGTCGCTGTTTTGTGTTTGACGTGTAAATAATAATATAAAATTAATTAAATTAGATTTAAACTTAATTTTATTTAAAATATTCTAAAAAATTTAAAAATTAAGAAAAAGGGGGAGGTCGAAGGGGGCGGGCGAGGGCGAGCCCTCGCCGCCGCCGCCTCCCCGCCGTTGTTGGGAAGGGCCGGCAATGGAGGGGGAGGGTTGGTCGGGGTCGCCGGCCCCGGCCGACCGGCGACAAGGGCCGCAACCCTCGCCGCCGGTCAACCGACCCTCCCACTCCGTCGCCAGCCCTTCGGCGGCGGCGGGGAGGCGGCAAGGGCCCGCGACCCTCGCCCCACGCGAGCCCTCCCCCAGATCTTGGGTGAGAGTCGTGGCCCGCGCCCAAATCTGGGACAAGGGTTGCAGCCCTCGCCCAAATCGACAAGGGCTCGCGGTCCCTCGCTGCCTCCTTGCCGCCGCCGAGAAAGGCCGGCAACGGAGTGGGGAGGGTCGCCGGGCCCTAGCCAGGGGTCGGCGAGGCTGGCCGATCGGCGGGGAGGGCCAGCGAGCCCTCACCCAAATCTGGGGCGAGGGTCGTGGCCCTCGCCGCCAATCGACCGGGGGCCGGCGACCCCGGCCAACCCTCCCCCCTCCGACGTTGGCCCTTCCTAGCTAACTAAGCACAAGATTCCTCAGCCGAGACCTCTGAGACCTCCGAGGGATTTGGGTCTTCCACAACACCATCAGGGATGTCGGTGTCGAGGAGGCCAACCATCTCCTCACCCTCAACAACGGGTACGTCAAAACCATCCAGGGGACCTTCCTGTTCTTCGTTAGGCCCATGACGATACAACGGTTTGAATCAATGAGGTACAAACTCAGATATGCCCTCATCGACCAAGATCGTAGACACCACAAGCTCACGGAGCTAGGAAGTCCCAGGGATAGGGAAAAAGGTACTCTGCTCACTGAACCCCCTCGACTGTCCAAAACGCACTGGTGGAACCGCCATCTACGGACCTGAAAAGAATTGAGCCCACGACGAGGTGAGACAACATCTCAGCAAGTTCACCCCTAAACCCCAATTAGAAAGGAAATATGCCTAGGGGCGTCTTAATTACACAGCTACACAATCACACAACTATAGAGACTCACATCATCTCAGATCCTCCCTACATGTCAGCACAGTTCATACACTCAACCATATGCAGTAATAATACTCAATCAATTGGAACGCCACATCTCAAATGTCAAACAACCATAGGGGTTCCGATTATAAGGCCAAATCATTATGACACGTCTCATACTAGACCACACAATTTTATCCCATTATTCGGCACGTCAATTTCACCCAATCATGTGTTCCAATTTTATCACAGCCTAACGGGCACAACCTACTCGACGTTCGGTGGTCTTCTAGCGTAACCAGGTGTGACATCCCAGATTTTTAACTCTATTTTCTACTGAATAAATCGGGCATTTCATTGACGCGCCTATAGGGCTGTTCTTAGAGCTGATCACTTTTGAGATAACTAGACTATATGGGGAAATCAATAAGGATTTTAAGGCAAATAGACTTGAGAATTCGATTAGTAATCGGCTTCTCGATCGGGTCTATCTTTATAGGCCATTGCGGTACAATATAAAATCGATTTGAAATCAGAGATAGGCTGGTTCAACAGAGATGTGTGGCTAATTGTAGGTGACACCACTAAATTGGAAAATTCTTGTTGACTAGCACTAGACTGATTTTCTTATTGTTTTGGTACCCCATATGTCCGTATTTAGATCCTCAAGATTTTCACGATAACCAAGAGTCGCCAATGAGTCGAGTGAGTTTATCATGGTTCAAAGAAAATCAACCATGGGTCATTTGCACTAAAAATGCCTAAAAGTTACCCAGAAGTCTAGACCACACTAAAAACGCACTGAATGGAAATTAACCGTCAATTTAAGTCCGATTTCAAAAATTGAAGATTTTGTCATGTCACAATAAATTCTAGAAGTATCAACTCAGTCTCAGAATATTTTTTTGACAACCGACACTTTTTGGGAAAAAGTCGTCGGCGGACCATTTTTATGTAATTGAAGCCAGGGAATTATTCGGGTTGCAAAATTGAGAAGCATGAGGGATTCTTGGATGAGGAAAATTATCAATTTGATAATTGAGACATCAATAAATTTTATGAGAATCGATTAAGAGAGAATCAAGAAAGAACTAGTTCCAATGGAAACTTTATTATTCAAAATTCGTAATCCCCCACACCCTAGCCAATTTTAGACTATTGGAAAGGTTAGTTGGGGTGTTGGTGTGGCCAAAGGAGGGCCAATGAATAATACTTGGCTTAGGTTGAAACTTGATGAACAAGTTGTGGAAAAATTGGACAAAGTGGAGCCCTCACCCCTCATCTCTATCTCTTCTTTCCCTCTCTCCATTTGGCCAACCACCCTCTCTCTCTTTCCTTTGAATTCTCGACCAGCATAGCAAGGAGGAGAGTGCAACATCCACCGCCCACGCCTAGCTGCCCATTGTCGCGCCAGTGTTGCCCTCACCCCTGCACGCGCATGCCCACCTTGGTCGTGCTTCACCGTCTCCTTGGCCGCATCCCTCTCTTGCCCAGCAGCTGTGTTTAGGTATATGGAAGCCTCGCCGAGGCTGGTTTTGGGTGTTTCCTCGCTAGTAAAACTTCATTTAGGTCCAGTTTGGTTTAATCTTTCATTCCCGTGCAAGTATCGCCTAAACCGAGTAGTTTTCTTCAATTTTCCAGCCAAGTACACAAGTTTCGGTGTGGGTTTCCAGCTAGGTTCTAGCCCGTTTTGGAGGTGTTCTAGGCCTCGGTTCCTAGATCTGCTTAGGAGTTTTTTATTCCCCACGCCGTTCCCGTCGAATTGATTCGACTTGCATGTTATTTGGGTGAGTTTAGCTCACTAATCCCTGCTTAGTTTGCTAATGATGCTTGAGGGTTGATCAGTGTCAATTAAGTAGGATTAGGTGGTTAGACTAAAATAAATTAGTGATTATTAGTTGATTGCAATGCATGTTAGGTGGTTAGTCATAGTCATTAGGGAGTATAAATGCTCTATTATTTATTGAATGCATTTCAGGATTTTTCCCGACCTATCTCGAGCTCCAATTAGGCATTACGAGCCTAAAGTGGATTTTTAATATTTATTTATTAATTTTCGAAATTTAATTATTTATTTATTTATTTTCCGAAAATTCAATTAGGATGACCGGTGACCAAAATTTTATGCTGATGATTGTGATGTAGTTCGTTTATTTAATTGAGCTTTATTTTGTGCTAAATTAATTTATGAGTGATTTTAGGATTTATTCCTAAATTGAATAATTTTGGAAAATCAATTGAAGAATAACTGGGCATTAGTTGATAATGCCAAAAATGTTTTGGTGGACTACAGAAAATGATGGGATTTATAGAAATGAATTATTCTATTTTGGCTAAGATCAATCGTGTACCCACACACGATATTTTATCGGGTATCTTTGATACCAATAAATTAGGCCAAGATATTATGAAATTGAGGAATTTAATTATGAAGTGCAATATCGTTGGCCATGGTTGAATGGTCGCGGGATGTTGTGGATTGAGTTAATTAAACCGCCAAAGTATGGCCATGTCTGCTGAGTCATGATTCAGCATTACCATCGAATTTGGAATCGGTCATGCCCACTGGGACCGTGATTTACCACTTGTTAAAGGTCGTGCTCATTGGGCTGTGATTTACTACCTAATGGAGGTCGTGCCTGTTGAGCCGTGATTTAGCATTATCGTTGAAATAAGAATCGATCGTGCTAAGTGGGGCCGTGATACCACTAAATATTGAAAATTGCTTGGTGGCTCCGTAATTACCATCTATAAATAAGTTGTGTCCTAAGGACCGTGATTCATAATTGGGAATTGAGTTGGAATAATTGAAATGACCAGAAGTGGTCTTGTTGACATGTAATCGACTAGGTCGATTTGATCGATGTTTCGATCTGTGATGTAATTGCTTGGGTGCCTATTTAATCTGTGCTAATATGCAGGTGAAATCTGAGGCTAAGGTAAGTCCTCTGACTCGTATTGTGCATAGGCAGCCCTAAGATATATTGGTTTACTAATCGGATCTTAAGAGGTAGAATTTGCTGAGACGTTGTCTCACTGATTATTATATAACCATTTCAGGACCCTAGATAGTAGCATCTCCACCTCCTCGTCCTCCGATGCATTTTGGTATTCTTGTGAATGTCACCGAAGAAGAATACCCCTTCCCGATAGACCACCACCTAGAGGGACTAGAGTATGTGTTGACAGAGTCCAAGGTGTGGGTTGAAGTAAATAGAATTGACCTAGTACCCCATGAGTATCGATCATAGTATCGTCACTATCATGGTGGGTGAAGAGAAGGTCCTATCTCGGAAGGCAATGTGCCTTTGTACGTCCTGGATGTAGCATTCAGGCTAGGAACAACAGACTCTAAGGATGGGTTGGTAGTGGATGCCAAGGATCCCAAGCTCGAGGGCGATCCTAGGTCATCAGCATACTCAGCCAAGGGTGCTAACTGGAGTGAAGAAGAAGAATGGGAGGTAGTCAAGCAAGAGGAAGGACCTGAGGTAGAACTTGAAGAGGAAAAATCTAAAGATGAAGAGCCGAAGGAGGATCCAGAGGATGATTTAGAGTATGAACCGGATGAGGATTGAGATCCTATCTTGTTTCGTGAACCTTAAGAAGTGTACTAATGCGTGATAGATCAGACTTCTGTAAATAGTATGATGATATATACTAGTATGATGATATATACTATATGGTTTGCTTGTGTAAAAGTGTGGTTGTGATTTTCAGTTCTGAAAAATATAGCCTTACTCTTCTATCTCATTATTTTATTGTTTGGGGATTTATTATATGCTTTTGCATGCATATTAAAATAAAAGGGTCGGCGATACGTCTTAGAACGTCGCTATTAATTAATCAGGTGAGGGATGGGCATGCATTTGAGGATTAGGGCGTGACACCAGGCATCATCTCACCCCATTAAGCACGGCAATCCTGAAGGAGCATCGGTCCAGAATCTACTGCGACGAGCATCCGTTGACAAGAGCATCCCATATAGGAGCAACGTCCACCCGACTCACATCGAAGACAGGTTCTCATAACCATTCATGCACCCATCCAATCCCGACCAAGACATCGTGCTTTGTACTCAAATGTCCCAATTAAAATAACGTATTTGGCCCATTTTCTTTGTATTAATAACACACGGTAAAAATAATCATGTGTGGATACATGGTCAATTTGAACTAGAATAATTGATATCCTCCCTTTTAAAATCCCATTATTTGATATAGTATTTAAAACCATTTTTGGTGTCTAAACCCAACACCCAATAATTTCTAAATAATTACCAAAATTTTCAAATTTTGAATTAAATACTTAAAATCACAATCACAACTCAATTTGCACACATCAACACTCAATTACAGAAATTAAGCACACCATTACAATCAACACAAAATTCCGGCTACCAACTATCCCAGTATAATTTCCAGAAAATATTAAATAAATAAATAAATTATAAAAATAATTAAATAATGCAAATTAAATCCAATAAATGCTAACCTAGGCCAGAAACGTTAATCTAACCACCTAAACGTGCGTAGAAAAATAATGTACCTATTCACATAAATAGTACAATCTATCTAGCCCTTAATTAATCTATTATAACCACCTAACATTCATAATTAAATAATTAAATCACTAATCTAAACTAACTAGCCACATAATCTCATCTTAAGCTAAGCTAATTATCTACTAAGTGTCATTAACTCCCTAAGCAAATTTTAGCAAGTAAACTCATCAGTTTAGCAGGCCGGTGAGTCCATAGCGACGGCGTTGTGGAGGCGAGCGATAAACAAGCTGCGACGACACCATCGGAGGTCTGGACGGGCCTTAAAACAGGCCTAGAAGCTCTTAGCCCTTGCTAAACTTCGGCCTTTGTCCTAAGGTTGAAGGGCTGGGCCGAACGGCTAAAACGACACGGGAGAGGGTTAGGTGGCGACGGCAGGCTGCAGCGGGGCCACGCAGTGGTTCCAGCAAGCTGGACAGCAGCCAAGTGAGCTGCAATGGTGGCCAGGAGGTCTCGACAGCTACCAAGGCACGCGGATGATGGCACGAGACCACGGGACGATTGCGGAAGGGCGAACGTGCGTGCAGGCTCATGGCAGCAGCAACGGCACTCGAGCGATTTTGGCGGGCAGTCAACGGTCAGGGGGGGATGCTGGCTGGTTCTCTAGTTCTCTTAAGCTCTAAAATACACACAAATAAAGAAAGGAAGCCAAGGAAAACAAAGGAAGCTATTGAAGATGAGGACAAGGCCACAAAATATCCAAAGCTCTCAAGTTCATGCCCCATCAGCCTTGGCTGTCATCCTCAACAAATTTGCAGCATCCAAGCTTCTTTAGCAAGCCAAGATGGCTGCTCAAATGTTGCACCCCACAAGGCCTACGAATTTTGGACAATTTCCCTCTAATTGGACTTAATTCCTTCTCCAATTGAGCTCAATTTGGCCTCCATAAAATTAGCTAAGGTGCCATTTTCCATCTCATGATTTTTCCTCTTCAATTAAACCAACTTGACAGCCAAAAATATGACAAAAAACAACCCTCTAATTTTCCCGTTCCAAAATAGCATTACTTTGAATTTTCGCCGAAATCTCGAGTTTGCAGAAAAATCTTTGGAGGATGAGTCGACGTTCCTAAAATGAATTGTGACATGACAGAACTTTCAATTTCTGAAATCGGGTTTAAATTCTTGGTTAATTTCAACTGGGTGCAATTTTAGCATGACTTAACCTACCGGGTAGCTTTCAGAAATTTTTAGTACAATTGACTTGTGGTCGATTATTTTCGAGCCATATTGTGCAACTTCGAATCATTGAAGACTCTTAGTTGTCTTGAAAATCTCAAAATTTCAAATGCGGACACATGATACATAAATGACAAAAAAATCGATCTAGTGCCGTTTGATGAGAATTTTACAATTAGGTGGAATCACCCACACATTAATCACATGCCTCTATCGAACCGACCTATCTTTGGTCTCTGATTGATTTTAACAGTGCCGTATTGACCCTTGTAGATTAGCACGGTCGCGCAATCGATTTCTGGTCAAATTCTCAAGTCTATTGCGTCAAAATCCCTTAACGGCTTCACTAGATAAACTAGTTATCTCGTGAGTGATCAACTTAGAGAAAAGAACTATAGGTGCGTTGATAAAAAGCCTAACTCATTCAATTGAAAACAATTGGAAAATCAGGATGTCATAGGAAGTGCACCAAGGAACTCATTTATAAGTCCTTTAAAAGATTTATCATTTTTCAATATCACCTTGTCACGAAATACTTGAGTTAAATAAATTATTTACACAATATAAATAAAACATAGATTTGAAAAGATTAAAAATAAAATAAACATTTCAAGATTTGAACTTCTTTTCATGAGGTTCTTTACACATAGAAAAAATTCAAATTTTAAAATTGAAATACATAAGAGATAAAATAAAATAATTAATTTACTTACTTATCTTTTGATAGAATTTATATTCTACTTGAGAATAATTTAGGACAATAATATCATGCTCTTTTTAAAAGTAGGAGATCTCTTTATGTTATATAATAGTGTATATAAATATTGAAGTAAGTTTCACATGGTGAGATATTATTAGTATGCAGTGCCATTGAGAATTTATACAGACATACACCAATCTATGATCGGACATCATCAATTCGAAATTCCGTTCTAATCACTAAGAATTAAATAGGGAATGATGCATTTTTTATTGGAAGACGGTCACATTTGATCAATTTGGATTGTCCATGTATCGGTGAATGACCAGACGGAATCACTCGCGACTAGAAATTGCGACTGGTCAAATCGACCCATGACTATCCGCCGATCCAAAATCATCCCATGGCCAATCCTCATTATCAAAATGTCATCTTATGAGCTGGTGATCCTTTCCCATCGGTATTGTTAGTAGAAAATTCACAACCGACAGCTCGACCAATTCGTGACTGATCGGTCGATCGGTCGGACCATGACCGATCCATGATTCTTGCCGATCGAACCGATCGATCCATGGCCAATGGCCTGTGATCTATCATTTTAGGACCTTATGGCCGATTCTTACGGGGTCGGAATCGAGGATGTTACATTGATTATTCTGTTCATAAATGACCAAACTCTGTTCTCATTGATTAAGTTTATTACATGTTGATAGTACTCAAAAGTTCATCATTTTTTAGTATAAACAGCCTTGAAAGACAAACTCAAAGAGTAACTTTTGGTGCAGTTTTAGTGAATGATGGGGACTAAATTAGGTCCAACTCTAAACCAAGTTGCCCTTAACTACAATTAACATCATTTTTGAAGTGCACACAATGTGGTTATTTGGTTTGAGGAGTTGCTTTGAAAAGTATCCTCTTTATGTTTCTCTTAATGACGACGAACGTCGCCTTAGATCCTTTTAATAGGTAAATCCTAGGCTTAGGAAATTCGTCCTCAATATCATAGACTGGGTGAGTCATGAACCGAAGCCCTGGTAGGCTGTCCGATCATATAAAATTATTTTTAGATGATGAGCTCTCTTCCTTTATAATATTCCTAAGTTGGGATTTGCTAAGTTTGAGTTATGAGAACACATAATCATGATCAAGCAATCAAATTACACAATGACAGATGTGAGGGACTTCTGGCTGTCACTTCCGTGTCTCTTCAACAACGATTAAAAACATTCGTTATGCCTTTCCAATGGTTTTCCAATTTCAATTTTTTTTTTTATGAAAAAAAGCCTAAAGTCAAATATAAAAATTTATCGTAAATTTATTATCCATATTTTATCACATAATAAAACATGAAGTAACTCTGTAGGAGGTAATGAAAATAAACTAGTATCCAAACACATATCAATTTCAAAATTAGCAAGCTAATCAATAGAACAATTTATTTTTTAGAAAGTTATGTTGCACTTTAAATTCAAAAGTAAAAGCACAATAGTTATCTGATGTCTTTAAACAAAGCAGGGCTAATATTTCAAAGGGAAAAAGTCATGAAAAACCCTGAACTTTGCCCAAAGTGACACATTTACCCCAAACTTTTTTTGTAACACAAAAACCCTGAATTTTTACCGTGTGACACATTTACCCCAAAATTATAGGGCATTTTGGTCTTTTCTTTTTTTTTTTTTAATTTTTTTCTTTTTTTTTCTCCTCTCTTCCCTCCGCCGGCGTCAGGCTAGGGCCGCCCTCACCGGCGTCGGGCAAGGGCGGCCCTCGGCTGGGTCGGGCAAGGGCCTCCCTCACGCCCTCGCCTGACGCAAGTGAGGGAGGCCCTCGCCGACACCGGTGAGGGTGGCCCTTGCCTACGTCGAGCAAGGGTGTCCCTGCCCTCGCGAAACCTGGCGACTAGCGAGGGAGGCCCTCGCCCGACGCCGGCGAGGGCAACCCTCTCCGGACGCCAACTTCCCTCCGCCATGGTCGGCGAAGGGAAGAAGAAGAAAAAAAAAGGAGGAAAAAATAGAATAAAAAGACAAAAATACCTTTAATGGGGTAAATGTGTCACGATTTGAAAAGTTTGGGGTAAATGTGTCATTTTGGGCAAAGTTCATGGTATTTCGTGGCTTTTCCCCTATTTCAAAATTAATGACAACTTTAGAGTCAATCTCAATGATGATCTTATTAAAACCAAGTTGTTTTGCGAAGTTGAGTCCCAACCATAAAGCCCAAAGTTCTACTTGTGTTGATGAACATATTCCTAGGATTGCGGCAAAACCACAAAGCTAGTCACCCCATTTGTTTCTAAATAAAGCCCTTAAACTAACAAGTTATGGTTTGCCTTTAGATGCCCCATCGATATTTAGTTTAATCCACTCAGTAGGTGAAGTATCCCGTCTAACCAAAATCAGAGAAGTTCATGATCCACCTAATGTTGCGTTATTTATAGATGAAACTTTAATTATTCCTTTGTGTATGACCGATTTGCTTGCATAGAATTCGAAAGGAAAACTAAGTTATCTAGAAAAGTGACTTGTTTCTCCATTGCCAGAAAAGCCATACACCTACTCCAACAATTATTCACCAATCATTATGAAAATACAATCGCCCCTTACCAGCGAAATTTGAATTTAATCATTGTGACAAATTCATCGAGAAGAATTCTCCCAAGTATTGTTGGGGGACAAATTCAAGCCATATTCTCTGGATAATTGGACAATAATTAAAAAGAAAATTCATAATTGTAGTTGCCATCGAAAGAAATTTGCATAGCACCGAATTTATTGATCTATTACGTCCACCAATTTCAGGAAATTGGAAGAGAAATAAACAAGTGCTCATGGGACGGCGAATTGCCGAATATATTGATCTATTACGTCCACCAATATATTTCCCTATCATGCTGGTTGATATCTCAAAGCAAATTGGCATGTTAGTCAATACAAGGAAATTGGCAGAGACATATATCGGGAAAAATGCTACATTCTCATAATAATAACATTTGTGATGCTAAAAAAATATGATGCGCCAAGTTTATGTATTCACTAGAAGCATTTCCGTTTATATTTTTGGAAAAAAAAAAAATGTGCAAGTCCAAAGACTATCATAATGTCATAATATTCAAGTGTAGAACCTAATTGAACAAAAGAAGAGAGAAAATTTTCAGTTGATGTTAAACCCATCTGAAACATTTTCATAATCATGAGGATTTCAAATTTGTTTAGTTCAGGCATTCTCTTTACGGATTTCACTCGATCAAGCCAGACATAATACAAACATATTAAAGAACGCTGTCTTTTTCTGGCCTTAGAGAAAGATTTGCACCTAGGAACATTGACTTAGTATCGAGAACATGATAAATTAATTTTACGAGTTTATGGTCAAAAACAATTAATTCCACAATCTTTTATTGTAATTGATCACAAGTCAGTCTCATATTGCAAACTATAAAAATAATTAAATTTGATAAAAGCGTATTAAGTTACCAACAAATTTTCTGGATAGAAAAAATCGGTACTTTTCCTTACCTAATGGCGGTTTGATAATTGGCGGCACTTAGTGAAATCTTTTGGTGTCGAACAAAAAAACAAAAGTTACCCACATTTCATTATTGACTACGACTCGCTATCTTCGAGAGAACCAACTTCGACCACTGAAACCGCGAAGCAAGAAAACCACATATTAGGAATGAGAATTGGAATCTAACATCATTACAAGAGCCATGAATGAAAGAAAGAGAAAAATGAGAAAGTACAGAACAAAGGAAGAAACAAAGTGGTAACTGGTGGGCAGCTATCAGTACTAGGTTGGAGCACATGCTCTCTCTCTCTCTCGACCCGTTCCCATCCAAAAGACAAACATCTTCATTCCATTAGGGCCCCCAAGAACATGAAACAACCCCCTCTCTCTCTCTCTCTCTCTCTCTCTCTCTCTCTCTCTCTCTCTCTCTCTCTCTCTCTCTCTCTCATTGATGGGTGTGGCTAATTTCCCATGTTATCTATTTGAGTTCATTTTTTTTAAATAACTTTTTTTAAATAATTAAAAAAATCCCAAATCAATTGCATTTGTATGCCAATTTTATCTGAAACTTTCAATTTGGCTAATTTAGTTCTGACAATTTCTGAATGTGATTCATCTAACCAATTTTTGCTGGAAATCGCTAATGTGGACGTTCACCGTCCTATTTAACACGGTCGGCGCAAAGAAGAACAATTTTTTAAGTTTAAAATTTTCAATTGTTTCTAATTTTTTTTTTCTTTCCTTTTTTTTCCTTCTTCCTTTGCTAAGTGCCAGTCATACGAGGTTGAGCCCCACAAGGTCAATTGTTTTCAAATTCAGCGAGGGCGAGCCTCGTTGGCCTTTGTCTATGGTCAATTGCTCAACAAACCGAGGAAGAAGGAAAAAGAAAGAAAGAAAGAAAGAAAGAAAGAAAGAAAGACAACATAAAAAGAAAAGGAAAACAAAAAATATAAAAAAATTAGAAATTTTAAAAATTATCCATATCAATGCCTGTTGTGCCACGTTAGACGGCCAAGTCAATGATTTCTGATTGAATTGACATAAGTATAATAGGTTTAGGATTTTTTGGATAATTTTTACCTTTTCTTCGGGTATGTATAATGTCATCATTCAACACAATCTGACATGGGTATTTTGCGCTCTGTTCCTCTAGAGAAGCTCGAGAACTCATGTTGGGGGTGGCTTGCCCACAAGAGTCATGAGCCAAAGGGGCTTCTGTCCTCGCATTGTACTGCTTTTCGGCAGCGGCGGGCCACCATGAAGTGCACAGTCGAGCAGAAGGTCATGAAGTCTTCTGTGGCTAGCTGTTGAGCAACGAGGGCGGGACCTCTTGCCAGAGTTGCGCACAATTCGCCGTTAGTTCGCCTCCATGTCATCAGATTCTTGTGACCAAAAGAGACCTGAACTGATAATGTATCTGACGATGATGTGCATAGGAATAGGGAAGAAACACAAGCTTTAGGGTTTTCTGGTCAGTAATATAACGATCTTTGAGGATTCAGTTTTTGAGATTTACCCCAAGCTCCTTGAACAGATTGTTTGCAAATCCTAGAACATGTACAGTCAGCGATTTATTGATAACATGTCAATCTTCTCAAGTTCTCGACTTTAGTCCCACCTAAATTACAAGCCGAATTTAACCTAATTAGTGATCATCCATGATTCATTCACATCATAAATGGAGTCTATGTCACATTGTGCTGCAGATGGCGACTTCGTAACCACGTGATAATGGCTTGATAAGGGAAGTTTCTTGCTTCTTTCTAATCGATAGCTCATGCTCCTTACACAGATGGATTCCACTGTTATATTCGCAGTCCCCAATCTTGGAGCTGTCTACTTAGTCGTGAAAAAAGCAATGTAATAGTAAAAAGCTGCGAATGGCATGGAGAAAAACAAAATAGAATTATTCCGAAGGCTAATATGATCCTTATCCCCATTGCCAACCAAATTGTGGACGTACAGTTTAGCCTATCGTCGATAGGAGAATTATTCAATTTGTCTTTTGTTTTTCCGGTTCCACTATCCTTTAATTTCCCGATATAGTTTGGTTTCATGTTTTTTTTGTTTGAAAAGCTACTTTTCACATAAAGAACCGGACCGATCGTATTGGATTGATGGACTAGCCACGATTTCTTCTCCTTTTTTTTTTTTTATTCCGAAGCAAATCATAATTAGTAAATTTTTTTTTCTTTCAATATTAGGGAACTCTCGAATTTAGGGAATAGAAGAAACCAAACCAAAAAAAAAGAAAAAGAAAAAGAAATCACTGGTTCCGGGATTGAAGTTGGTCTGGTTTGGTCCTGTTCCAGGACTGCGTGGACCGATTCCTAGTTTCACAAACAGGTAACTTACCATACTTGATTCAGTTTCAAGGTGGGAAGCGACCCACCTTAAAACCAATCACTTCTAACACATTTCATATAAATATTCCAACACGGTCTAACATAATAGTTTGTTGTTTGATATACTTTATTAAAATCATGTCGTAGGTTTAAAGACCAACTTGAACTTTGGATCAAACCATGTAAAGTTGGCGCGGAAAGAACGGCAATTTCCTAGTCAAATGTTGGAGACTGCTCAAGAAAGTTTCCATTTAAAAGTTTAAGATAAATATTCTCCAAGGAGGTGCTGTTTGTTCAATGCCGCTGATGTGCAGAATGTGATCTCCTGCTTGGTGGCTTCCAATGGAATTCATGGACAATTTTCAGGAGTTCAAGTACTGATCGTGAAGTGCATCCATGAAAGAACGAGTTCATGTTTGAAGTTAATAAATCCCATGAATAGATTTGTGAACTTCTTTGTGAGAAGAGATGGGAATTAAACATTGTGCAAGTTATTGGGAGGGGTTGAAGGCTATAAAACACCAAGCCTATTTGAGTGACTCCAGTATGATTCTAATTTCCTTTGTATCGTTTAATCGATAGTTGAACCCTGTGTTTCTCTCCCTATGAAGTAAGTCACATTGATTGAACTAAATCCAATATCTGAGTTACCTTCTTGTTTTGTTTATTACCGTTCGAGCAAATGTTTTGCAACATAATTCATGGCAATCCATATGATTTCCATTGCATGTACTGGCAAACCGTCGAAACGTGTAAATGGTATGGTTCAACCCACCACACTCACTTATGAAATTCTAGCAGTCGTCTCTGTGCTTTTCCTGTTTCTGTTGTTGTACCGACTTTGATCGAGTGTAATTCTGTTGATGATGGAAGGTAAAACAAGTGAAAGCCCAATAATGCAGATGACGTGGTGATGTAATACTGTAACGTCATGAGTTTAACGCAAGCTCTTCCTAATAGTTAACGCGAAAATGACACCAGAACCAACGTGGAAACCTTCATGTTTCGCTATTTAAAGCTGGCGAACTTGTTCAGGAGGCAGTTCATCTTATTAGCTCAAGAAACATGGCAGAGCAGGTACAAAATCTGCATTCACTTCAGCTTGCCTCTTTATCTCATCGATCTTCTCGATTTCTTCTATTCGATTCTCTTCCCGTTCTTCTCATCTTGATGTCTCATCTAAATTTTCGAACTTAGCTACTTGACCATACTTTCCCAATATTGTAGCTAGTTTTGTTATGCTCGCTTTCAATGTTGTAGGTCACGGAGATGGTGATCAAAGTGGATCTTCAGTGTCGTCGTTGTTACAAGAAGATCAGGAAAATCCTGTGTGAGATCCCTCGTGAGTCCCTTGCCTTTACCTCAATTAATTTATTTGTGTACTTCTCTTATCGCATCGATGAATAACAAAGGTATGTACCAATTATTTTTCTTCCCTTTCTTCTTTCTCCAAAGCACATGCGTCGGTTCTATTGTGTACCATAGAAATGTGCAAAACAGACTACCTGAACTAAAAACCACCCAAACTAGACCAAATTGGCCAATTGGGTCCAGTTCCCAGGATTGTTAGCCCAGTTCTGATTCCTAAAAGTGGAACCAGTGTCTAGGCAATCCGGTTCCCCGTTTTAAGGGAGAACCAGACGGATTGGACCGATGAAATATACTCTCTCTTTTTCTTTTTTCTTTTTTTAATTTTACTTCTTCAAAAAAAAAAAGTAGTGGGTTTAGTTTATTGTTCCCGAGAAAATAAGAGCTTATAATTGGACAATAAAATATCCAGCTAGAAGCATAAGATTTGTTTTGAGCTTTGAATGGAGACACGAAAAGCAATAGTGACTGGTTCCATTAAGCCGAACCAAGAACCGATCATCCCCTATTATAGATCGCATCTTTACCTGCTACTATTTATGATGAATAGCACCGAGTGTTCGTAATACATGGAGCTAATAAAACTTTGTGAACGCAGAAGTAAAAGATCCAACCGTCGACGAGAAACAAAACATAGTGAAGATCAAAGTGGTGGGTTGCGATCCCGAGAAGGTCCAACAAAAGATATGTTGCAAGGGAGGAGAGATCATTATCTGCATCAAAATTGTTCCACCTCCTCCACCACCTCCTCCTCCTCCACCACCACCTCCACCACCTCCTCCTCCACCACCTCCTCCTCCTCCTCCTCCACCACACCCGGCGGTGAAAGTGATGGGCTGGGTGTATGTTTGTCCATGAAAATGTCACTGCGGGAGGCCACCAATGTGCCGTGATGGGTGTGGGAGGCCGGCCCACGAGTGCAGATGCCGGAGACCTATTTACTCAAGGTGTTGCGATTGCTGCAGTGATGGAAAAGCCTCTTCATCATGGACCCTGCATAGTTGTGACTACGGAAGGCCGCCGCTATGCACTGGTCCTGGCTATGAGTGCGAAACTTCGTGCCCGCTTATGTAAGGAGACCTTTGAGGTGTTTATTGAAACAAGGTTTTCATTCCCACGACTTGGTGTCTTTATGAGATTTGTTAGGTCACGACATGGATCTTCTGCTTTACACAATACTCCTGCACTGCCCCAATAAATACTAACTATTGAGTTATGAAAATGAAATATTAGCAACAATTAAAATACACTGAGGTATTGAGAGGAGCATGGTATATAGTATATTCCATTAGATATATGTGAACGTTGTCGTTTGTTGATTATGTGTGCGCATGAGGGTTGATATGTTGAATTATGCTTTCCATAGATTTCAACTTATTACCCTTTGTATTACCTATCACCTACGGTGGTCTTTAATGTATTTGCTGATTTGATACTTGTAATATACAGTTACGGGTGTATCATGGCCGATATAGATTATTTAGCTGACATTCCATACTCTCGCAGTTTTCTTTTCCATTTGTTTTCGTACTTCAGGATCTACAGGAACCATTCATTAGACATGAATAGGACGGAGAGACAAAGACAGATTGTGAAATATCAACAATTAGAATGAACTCTGGAATACAAAAGAAGTATGCTAAATAGAATTTTTTGAAATAATTACCCAATCAATCCTAAATCTATTGTATGAATGACAATTCAATCCTAAATTTTTCGATTTTGCTAAGTCAGTTCTAAACTTTTGTGGAAAATTCTAATGTAGTCCTTTTGGGAAATTATTGACGTAGTGGCCCAATCATCATCGGTCATCCTATATAACACACCGCCACGTTAATGATACCCAACAAAAATTGGCTGAAAAGATTATATTGGAATTTCATACAAAAGTTTATGATCAAATTGGTAAAATTGAAAAATGTAAGATTTGATTGGCATTCGTATAATAGATTTAGGACTGATTAGATAGTTTCTTTGAAAATTTCTCCATGGTGTTTTCAAGAAAGTTTAGTATGGATTTGAATTTGTGAAAAGCCAGTCTGCTCATGTATAAAGCAAAATTGGTTAGAGTCAGTCAGATTTCACTTTCGACATTTGCATTTTCACGATATTTATGAAAACATCACCAGATAAAGATGTTTTATGGCAGTGGTGGTCCTTCCTCTTCCCACCGTCCTTCCATCAGGAAACAATAATAATAGAGTTGATAAGGCCTGACGGTGCACGTCATATTCCTTGATTACTAGGTTGCCCAATCATTCTCTAATTGGTTTCTCGCTATTATCAACTTACAACGCTTTTCGCGACAGCTTGAATTCTCCTCGACTTTAGTTTCTCCTATAATCTTGTCTTTCTGTTGAACAAGACGAGGCCATCCACGTGCCACTTTATGAATCATGCCCGAGTTGAAAAGATAGACGATGGGTATCTACGAGAACTGTGAGTCCTCGGCTTGTATCTAGGGGGAGGCCATGTTTCCCTCTTTCGTTTGAAACGATTGACAATAAGTAAGAATAGACTAACAAATGTCATATCTCGAATCCTATAGAAATAGGGATAATGACACGGTAATCATTCTCTCCACTTGAAGAATACAACCTCACATTCAAATCAACATATCAAAGTATCAGTAATCCAACAAAACATATGTAGTCATCTTTTTCACGGGAAAATTACCAAAAAAGTCATAAACCTATTGTAATTGTGCCGATTCAGTGATAAATTTATTTTTTTGGCTAATCAAGTCCTAAACATTTTGTAATTTTGTCAATTCAGTCTTTCCAGCCAAATTTAGCCAACTGGCACTAACGTGGATGATGATCGCTCTAGCAACAATATTTTAATATTATTTTATTATTTTGAATCAGTGACCAGCCAAAGGGGAGGGCTGGTCGCCGAACTAAGGTGACTAGCCAAGCCCAACTGAGGGAAAGCTTGCCTTGCCATCGCTACATGAGGGCCGCCCAACCACTAGGGAGGCAAGGTGAGGGTGGACCTCACCAATGGATCGAGGAGCTTGCCCTCGCCCAGATCTAACAAGGGCTCGCTTCCCTATCGCCAAGCAAGGGTTACCTAGCCATTGGTGAGGCAAGCCCTTGCCAAATCTAGGTGAGGGTGAGCTCGCCAATCCCTCACTAATGGACCTGACAAGGGGCCTTGCCCTCACTTGATTCAGCAAGGGCTTGCCTTGCCGGTGGCTGGGTGGCCCTCGCTTGGTGACAGTTGGGCGAGCTTGCACGATGTCAGGCTTGGCCGACCGCCTCAGTCCGGCGACTAGCCCTTCCCTCTAGGTAGTCACCGGAAGGAGGGAGGAGAGCAAAAAACAAAAAGAAAGAGAGAAAAAAAAAAGGAAAAAAAAGATTAAAAAATTAATAAAAAATTTGAAAAAATAAAATAATATGAAAATATTGTCTATCGGCACCGACTAGCCAAATTTAGCTGGAATGACTAAATTTGCACAATTGTAAAAATTTTAGGATTCAATTAGACAAAAAAATAAGTTTAAGACTAAATCGACACAATTGCAATAGATTTAGGACTTTTTTGGTAATTTTCCTTATCTTCAAGGCATATTGAAAACTCAATCAACAAAAGTTCCTTGCTATCCTTGCTCTTGTCCTACATAACAATAATTGAGGGACCTCAAAAACATGATAAGGAGAATGATGTGTGCAACTATTGCTTAGTAAGTAGTAAATATTTTGATCGGCCACTATGCATATTTACCTTGTAATATCAGATACTCGCAATCCCAAATCCAATGTATAATATAAGTTGAACACAAAAAATGAGTCATATCTTATCAACATAATTTTATACGTATCAAAAATACTTATTTTAAATCGACATCATTGAATCAAAAATTAATGGTCCATTCCATTGATAAAAGTCATTAATCTATCTCTAGATTTGTATATGGTAATTTTGGCTTTTATAAATTTTTCAAGGTTAATTGTCCTATTTCTATGACTTTCTAAGTTGAAAATCAAGAAAGTGGACCATGTGGTGGGCCTAGGCTCTTAGCCAAGCCAACAAGTTTGGGCTTTGGCACGACAATGCAACTGCATCGACTAGCATAGGCCCAAAGTGGGGTGATGATGACTTCGTAATTAGTTTTATCCATCTGAAATTCTTCTTAAAATGTGAAACCGACATCTTTTTTAACTTATCGGAGCAACTACATTGGTTGGGGGGCAATTCAAAAAGGCTTAGAGAAAGACTGCACCTACTGCGTTCCTATCCCACGCATTGGCTAGACTCTATTCAGCTGACAGCAACTCTTAACTTCCACAAGATCTCTAGATGGTTGGAAAGTAGCATTAGCTGTCTAGGATGTAACATAAGTCCCACTGAGAACTCAAAATGTCTTTCCCACTGCTCTATCCATTTACACACTACTAAACACTACAACTAGATACCCTTCTTTTACTGGCACTAATTTAGAAGCCTAGGAACTCAAACTCCAAACGAATTTAATGTCTCTAAGTGATCTTTCCTTCGACTATATAAATAAGTCTCGTAATTTAATTCCTCTAACTATCCATTTTTCTCTTTCCCTAGAAGGCGTGCTTGCCCCAGTGGGAACTATCCTAGCTTGAAAGTTAGATGGATTTTGTACGAGGCACTTCTTAAGTACTCATCCAAGGAAAAACTCTAATTTTCAAATTTCAATGCATTGCCTCCCTTGTATTATACTTAAAGTCAACAACTTCATTATTAAGTATACTTAAGAAGTGCATTGGGGCACTCGTTAATAAGACCTTTTACAAGATTTGTCATGTGTCAAAATCACCTTATCACGAAAGGCTTGAGTCAAATAAATTATTGACATGATATGAATAAATTATACACATATTTGAAAAGGTAACATAAACAATTCAAGATTTGAATATCTTTCGATGAGGTTCTTTATACATAGAAAAAGTTCAAATTTTAAAATTCAAATACATGAGAGATAAAATAAAATTATTAATTTACATACTTTTGATAGAACATTTATAAAATTTCTAATTGAGAATGATTTAGGAGGGTAATATTGTGCTATTTGTAAATGTAGGAGATCTCTTTACACCAGTTTTAAGAGGAATTGGTCTAGTTCCCAATTTCGCAAGCTAGAACTGACCCATGACCGGTTGATTGCCAATTCCAAGTTCAAAACCTAATTCTACCTTGGAATTGGCTCAACCAATCCTATTCCAGCTAAACTGATTCTAAACAAGTTTGTAAGTATCTTTTAAAGAAAACAAAATAAAAAATTGCATCTATCACAAATTGAATGGATAATTACTCGATCCAAATATGTTCTTATATTGATACAGCGGCACTACCAAGGCAATAACATGGTAGTGATAGTGACTACATGTAATAGATGGTGTGGATAGGTTGGCTTCCATGGCAATAATTGGAGTTATGTCTATAACATAGCTACGAGGGGAGAAGGAGAAATGGGATTAAAAAAAAAAAAAAAAAGCAACACTATTTCCACTTCTTATATGACTAAATTCACCTAATTGTTATCAAAGAAATAAAATTACCATCAATCATTTAATTGCAATTTCAAGTGGAGGTCTCAAATTTATTTACTTTCTTTTTTAATTTTTTCCATTTTTATATAGAATTTAGTTACCAAAAAGATAAAATTCTTATATGTTTTTTCAATTGTTAGATCTTACTTCCATAAAAATTATTTTTGTCAAAAGAGAAAATTCCAAGATACCTAGGTTCTTTTTTTCTTTTCTTTTTTTGTTATTCATGGATATATAATGAATAATGAGGAAGTATTCGGATCCATTAATGTCATTATAAACAAATCATTCACTTAAACTTTCAATTTGGTCAATTTAGTCCCAAAACCTACAATTTTCCAATGTAATACTTTTAGCTATTTTTTTGCCAGAAATCATTGAAATGGTAATTCAGTCAGCAGCATCTTATGTGGCATAGTCAGCATTGAAGAAGATGGGTTTTTAATTTTCTTTTTCAAAATCATCCACCTTAGATTGACCGTGCCACTTAGGACAGCTAACATTTATTAAAATGTTTAGCAATTTTCGATTATTAGCCGAAAGAACTAAAGGTTTAGGATTAAATTGATTAAATTTTAAAGTTTATGATCGAATTACATACAATAGGTGAGAACTATTGCACAATTTTCCACGGAAAATGAAGAACAGTTCAAAAAGATGAATGCGTTCCCAAGCTTCACCTCTGTCTGAGTCCGTGCCCCAAGCTCTTCACCCTGTCTGAGTGCCCCTCTCCAGATCCACCTCCAAGACTCGGATTCCTCTGAGGAATTGACCCAATTTGCCACCAAGGATTGTCCAAACCACCAACAACGAGCCACAACATCCCGTGAGATATGAGCAACCGTCGGTCTCCTCCACAAGGAACCCGTGCTCAAGTTCCAGTTGTGCTTCCACGGGATACGTTCCCCTAGGCATCCTGAGTCATTATCCACTTGAATGCCTCTCTGGCCAAGAACCGCCCTTTGCAATGCTTCAATTCTAAACGTTGGGCTTACAACCAGGATCACACACCACTTCCATCCATACATGTCCTCCCGACAGGGCGAATGTGAGTATCGATTGATGACGATAGAAGGACATAAAGATCATGACAGTGTACTCCAAGGATGAGGACGAGCTCGAGGTGGGCTTCGGTTCAGGACCTACGTAGAATTGCTTCAACTTGGGCAATTCGATGCTACCACGCAAATTGGGATTGAAGATGATGTGCTGGAGACTCAGGCTCAACAAAAGCAATATCCGTCAGAGCAAAGTTTATGTGTGTTGAGAAAACTCCCAGCACATTTTGATGTTAACAAAACTGTCCATGAGATTTTAGTAAGTCTAATAATTATCTTGACTTATGTTGATCCAGAAAATCAATCAACCACATAATATAAGTCTACATCAGAGAAAATAAGCTTATACTTAAATCCATATCTTATATTGAAGATAAAAATTGAAAGAATTACGCTCATTCCCATCTGATGAAGTTCAAAACGTAACTAGTTTAGAACATAAAAAGTTTAGAACTAAACAATTTGACAAAACATGACACAAGTCCAAAATGTATAACAGCTAATTATGTCACGCCCCGAACCCCGAGCGCGCGCACATCCCACTGCGGTCGATCAAATATGCGACATCCCAGGATACGTCGCCGACCCATTCATTTTATTACGCATGCAGAAGCGAAACAAATCCCCTGACAACATTTAACTTGGGATAGAAAAGCAGGCAATCAATCACAATACCAAACACTCATTTACAAGCACATAGGCTTAAATACAACTCTGGGCTGTCTACGAAATAGACCAGCTCGACAAAAGGGGAACTATCCTAAAACCAACTAACAGGACACGATCACCGATACTTCAGTCTCCACCTTTCCAGACTTAGGGCTTCGGGTCCTCCACAACCGCCATTTAGGAACCTGAAATTTTAATCCCCAAACCGGGATGAGACGATGTCTCAGCAAGTTCAACCCCCTAAACCCCTATTAGAAAGAAAATACGCCCCGGGTGGTCTAGCCACATCACACAGAGAACTTACCTCGCCTCAATTCCTTCCTGCAGGTTAGCACAATTCAAATCACTCAATTACAGATAGTAATAGGAACTTAAACAACCGGATCGCATTCACTTTCATATAACCAACAACCGCGGGGGTCCTGATTATAAGACTAAATCGTTATGACACGTCCCATTCCATGCCACACAATTTCGTCCCATAATCCGACACATCAACACTCAACATGCATTCCAATTGTTATTCACTGCCACATAAGGGCATAGCCTACTAGCAGTTCGGCTATCTACTGACATATAGCCAGGCATCGCCTCCCCCCTTGGAGCGCGGCTTCGTCAATACGTCGACGGCATTCCCGAAGGAGCATGGGCCCAGAATCTACTGCGACCCGCAACCACCGCGTGGGCATCCCATATAGGGGCAAGTCCGGCTCAACAGCCCAGGACGATTCCTCTTAGTTATCACACAGTCAAAGCATACTTGGCCCCAGGACACCTTATATTTCACTCAATACTTCTACTTAAAACAGTGATCCCGGCCATTTTTCTTCATATTAAAAAAATATTTCATAAATTAATCACGTGCGTGGGGACACGCTAATTTCGAATCAAAAAGCCAATATCTCACTTTTTCAAACCCCACTATTTAATATAATCATTAAAATCCAATTTTTGCATCAAAACCCAACACTTGGGTTTTTATGAATAAAATCCATATTTATCACAATCAACACTCAATTTGCCACACCCATTTATCAAATTCAAATTCTAAATGCACAAAGAAGCGATCAGCACTAAATTCCGAGGAAATAAAGTTCCAAAATAATTTTCAGAATTTATTAAATAATTAAATTTATTCCCAAAATTAATTAAATAATAATATCCCTATCTTTTACGATCCACACTCAATTCATAATATCCAATTATCAATTTCAAAATCCGACTATACAGCAACGACCGACACGAAATTTTGAGAATTTAGGGTCCCGACAAAATTTTCGGAATTTAATAAATAATTAAATTTATCCGAAAATAATTAAATAATAATATTTTAATAATTTCGAATAATAATATATTATTAAATTATTTAATGATTTCGGAATATTTAAATAAATCAAAAGTAAATTCCTTTATGTCACATCAATATTTATATTAATGTAAACATTCACTTAACCTTAATTTAATCACACTTTAAGTTAATCAAGCACATTTATATAATCTACACTTAAATAAATTAAACTAACTACCTAATAACACTTAACATAAACTAAACACACCTAAAGCATCATTAACCCTCTAAGCGAGGTTTAGTGAGTTAAACTCACCGGATTAGCGAGCCGAGCGGACCAAAACGACGAGGACGCCGAGGAGAACAACTTTCCTCAAAGCGGGCCGAGCATCCGGGCTCGGGAAGGCGGCCAAAACGGGTCAAAACCGAGTTGGAATACCCATTTTTTCCAGCTGCTGGTTGCGGCCGAGAAGGGGCTGATCCGGCGGCGATTCGGCGGAGGAGGACCGGCGGAGCTTGAACGGGCCGGGCGGCGGCCAGGCGAGGCCTCACGGCGGCGGGGACGAGCTCCGGCAGCTCTTGCGCGAGCTGAACAGCAGCTCGGGATGTCGGCCAAGCGCGGGCGAGCGCGGGCGGCGACGGAGCGCGAGACGGCGGGCGACGACGGCGGTCCTGGCTTCGACGGCTTCGGCTGCTCCGGTGACCAAACAGCGGCGGCGGCAGCAGCTTGACGGAGGGGCAGGAGCTCGGCTGGCGCGGACGAAGCTAGAGGTGGCGGAGGCAGCTGGGCGGAGCAGCTCGCGGGGCTACGACGGTGAGCGGGCGGAGACGCACGGGCGGCGCGGGGCGGCGGCGGCGACGACGGACGGGCGGTCAAGCGGCGGACGAAGGGGGCGGTCGGGCGGCTGCTGGTTCCGGTCGGTTTCTCCCCTCCTCCTCTCTCTCTCTCTCCTTCCCAAGGTTGAAGATGATGGGGACAAGGGGAAGTGACATCCCACATTTCCAAGGGCTCATCTCCTCCCTCCACTTGTCACCACCTTAGCTCATCTTACCTCAATCATGACATCACATGTGATGTCATCATCCACTAACTCCAAACCTTCCACAACTTTAGTCCAATAGGTTCAATTTCATTTTCCGCCGGGATCCAAGTTCTTGCACACCCAATCACTTCAATTTCCATCAATTCTCTTCCAATTGAATCCAAATCAAAGTCCATAAATTAATCCAATGTCACCATACTTCAATTCACATCTTCACTTGTCTATAGAACCAATTTAAGTCCCAAAAGCAAGACCAAAGGCGGGCCTACTAATTTCTCGGGTCAAATTAACTATTTTCTTATTTAATTGCTGAAAAACTCGGCTTGCATGAGAAATCTTCCGAAGATTAGTCAATATTCCTAAAATGATTTGTGACACACCCGGACTTTCAATTTTTGAATTCGATCTCAATTTCACGGTTAATTTCACTTTGGCACGATACTAGCGCGGCCCAACCTACCGGATAGCCTTTAGAAATTTTCATGCATTTGACATGTGGTTGATCATCTCAAGCCACAATGTACATCTCTGAAACATTGGTGACTTTCGGTTGTCGGGGTAATCTCAAGGTTTCAAATACGAACACAGGGTACCCAATCGATAGAAAAGTCGATCCAGTGCCGATCGACAAGAATTGTGAAATCTGGTGGAATCACCCACACCTAATCACATGCCTCTGTCAAGTCGACCTACCTCCGATCTTTAATCGATTTTTAATTGTGCCGTAATGACCCTTGCAGATTAGCTCGGTCGAAAGATCACTTCTTGGCCAAATTCTCGAGTCTGATGCATTAGAATTTCTTAACGACTTCACCCGATATACTAGTTTTCACATGAGTGGCCGACTCAAGGAAAAGAACCATATGCGTGCCAACGAAATGCCCGTCTCAATTTATTGAAAATAGAATCAGAAAATCGGGATGTCACAAATTATCTTCTTTGGATTTCACACCAAGAAAGATTTGATTCATTCAATCTTATTTGATTGGCAAATCAATCCTGAGACAAATACTTTCCAAAGAAAAATGTCTACTTAAGGAAATCGAAATTTTGATTGTATGGGTAATCAAAGTCAAGTGGAGATTCTATGTTTGCCACTCAACGGCCATCAAATCTTCTTAATACAGATCTATCCAACAAATAAATTGAAAGATAATCCTCTAGAGATTGTCCTACGGCTAGTTTGGAAGTAAAAGAGTATTTAAGGAGAACAAGAAGCTGAGGAGCAAGTAAGAGATGAGGCCAAGAATCTATTATTCTAAAGTCCAAACGTATTTCGATCATACATTTTTCTTTCATGAGCTTAAAAGTTTATGATCATAAGAGAAATACAAAAAGAGTGACAGAGTGAGATAATGTGATTTACTACTGTGTGTTATGTACTCAAAGTTGTAATATCTTGTTAATCATATAGTGGATATCAGCCAGTAAGCTGTCAGCATAAAAGAATGGACTAGGTTTAATCTAAGCTAAACTACTATAAACCTTGTGTGTAATTTCTCTTTATGCTTAACTCTTATTTTTTATTGTTATCGTCCAATGCACACTCTTTGGATGCTTCAAAAGTCCAATACTCTGATTAACATATTTTGAACACTATTTCAAAATCCATCCCTTATTGAGACTTTAATCTTGATTCATTCTATTCCGCTTTAAATTGTCAAGATTTTGCTTAATTACTTATTCACCCCATTCTGAGTGATACTTACTGGCTATCCTCAATGTGAAGCTAGGTTGTTGAGTTGAGGAGCTAGCGTCCTCACTTTGTGCTCCTCTTTGGCAATGGCAAACCGCCATGAAGTGCACACTCATCTATGGAAAGTCATGGAGTGGGCAACCAAAAGAGCTTTTGTGGTAGTGCGGTCCAATTCGTGATTCATCCACCTCTCCTTCTCATCGACGCCTCACAAACAAGGGAAGAAAAACTCCTTGGAGGGTTTCTTTGGCCAGTGATATCTTCTTCCTCTCCGGTGTAGATCTTTCCTTCTATCAATAGATCATTCGTAAAAGCTTATCCTATCTTAATCTGAAAAAGTTGAACTTTTTAAGTACTTATTCAAGGAAAGTAATTTTCAACATACCACCTCCCTTGTGATGTGTGTAATTGATGCATTGAAAATCAACAACTTCCTTATTGAGTACACTTAGGAAGTGCATCAGGGAACTCGTTTATAAGTCCTTTAAAAGATTTATCACTTTTCAATATCACCTCATCACAAAATACTTGAGTCAAATAAATTATTTACACAATATAAATAAAACACAAATTGAAAAGATTAAAAAAACATTTCAAGATTTAAACTTCTTTTCTTGAGGTTCTTTACACATAGAAAATTCAAATTTTAAAATTGAAATACATGAGAGATAAAATAAAATTATTAATTTACTTACTTGTCATTTGATAGAATTCATATTCTATCTAAGAATAACTTAGGACAATAATATTGTGCTCTTTTAAAGTAGGAGATCTCTTTATGTTATATAATAGAGTATATAACTATTGAAGTAAGTTTCACGTGGCGAGATATTATTGGTACATGGCGCCACTGAGAATTTATACGGACACATGCCATGCTAGGGAAAAAAGTAGGGTGTAGTGTATATCGTTGGTCACCCTGATTATTAGTAAGGATAAGCATTAAATCCGGTTTAATCTAGGAACTAGACCAAAGTAGCCTGAATCAACCAGTTTTGAGAAGAATTGATCTAGTTCCCAATTTCACAAGCTAGAATTGACCCATGACCAGTTGATTCCCAATTCCAAGTTCGAAACCTAGTTCTATCCAGGTATCGTTTTGAACCAATTCTATTCCCAACTAAACCGATTCTAGAGAAGTTTGAAGTATCTTCTAAGAAAACAAAATTACTTTTGCAGTTATCACGAATTGAATCAATAATTACTTTATCCAAATATGTTCTTACATTGATACAATTGCAATGCCTAGGCATAAACACGGCAATGATGGTGGCTAGGCTAGCTTCCATAAAGGGTAAGCATGGTTTCAAGGTAAAACCTAGTGTTGATATTATCTAGAATTCCATGAAGTTTATTTCCTATTTTTAGACCTATTTACATGGGATTTCATGGGAGATAGTCCTAATTCAATATAAATGGGATATGTCATGATATTCCTAATATTTGGAGGAGAATCATTAAAGATATATCATTTAGTTTCCTAAATCGATAAGATCTTTAGGATGGAATTCATTTCCTATTAGTATTAGGGAAGTGGGGATTTGAGGATCTATTTATTTAGTATTGTATATCATATCTAAATACTCTCTAATAAGAAATCTCTCTCTCTCTCTCTCTCTCTCTCTCTCTATATATATATATATATATATATATATATATATATTATGGATGTAGGCGGATTTTTTCGTAAATCTCTTTGTCCTTGATTATTCTTGTTTTAATTTTCATCTCATCTAGTTAGGGTGCTCTTTTGCACAACAATTCGTATTAGAGCAATCTAGGTTTTCCGTTCTTGTACTGTGACTTCTAACTAGATGGCTATTGGCTAGAAAAGGTTCGATCGTTCAATTCAATGTCAAATGATTCATCAAGAATAATTTTACACTATGGCAGAAAAGGATGAAAGATATGTTGATTCAACAGGATTTATTAGAGGTTTTTTTGGGAAGATTGAACAAGCCAGCCACCATCACTGATGATGACTTGGCCAACATGATGGAGAGGGCAAGTAGGGTGATCCGATTGAATCTATCAAAAGAAGCCCTTCAATACATGGTGGAAATTGAAGTGGCTCCGGAGGTATGGCTCAAACTCGAAAGCATCTACATGATGAAATCCCTTACAAACAAGTTGTTCTTGAAGAAGGGATTGTATTCACTTCAGATGAATGAAGGAGGAGATCTGTTGGAACACATTTACTTGTTCAATCAGATGACTAGTGAACTTACAAGCTTGGAGGTGAAGTTCAAGGATGAAGATATAGCGTTTCTACTATTGGCTTTGTTGTCGGATTCGTTTGACCACTTGGTGACTACGCTCATTTATGGCAAGGAAACTCTGGAGATCAAAGAGGTAACTATCGCCCTAATTTTAAACGGCACCTGAAAAAGGGCAAGTAGTTCAAAATCTTCAGGAGAAGGACTCTTTAAAAAGGAGAAAACTAGTCAAGGAAGAAGAAGATCAATAGATCAACGATTGAGCTGTAGGGGTCGATCAAAATCCAAGGGAAAGTTCAAAGGAAGATGCTACAGATGTAATGAGGAAGGGCATACCAAGAAATTCCGTTCAAATAAGAACGAGAAGAAGATGAGGAGCTTGGATGAAACAAGTGTAATCGACAGCACTTAGATCTATGATGGGGATGTCTTGTCCATATCATTGGGGAATGACACCTTCAAAGATTCGTGGCTCTTGGACTTTGGATGCACCTATCATATGTGCCCTCATCGAGAAGCCTTCCTTGAGTACAAGGCATACGATGGTGGTTCAATTCTCATGGGGAATGACACTTCGTGCAAGATTATGGGAGTTGGAACTGTGAAAATCAGGATGTTTGATGGCATGATTAGAACCTTTGCAAATGTGCTCATGTATCGGGTCTAAGGAAGAATTTGATTTCATTTAAAGCACTTGAATCCAATGGATGCAAGTACTTGGCTCAAAGTGAAGTCTTGAAGGTGATTAAGAGAGCTCTGGTTGTTCTAAAGAGATAGAGGCACGGTAACCTATATTGACTTATAGGAACCACAATGCAAGGTGGAGCATTTGTGTCCACGAATGCTAGCACAGAGATAAATAAAACCTATCTATAATATATGCATCTTAGCCATATGGGGGAAAGAGGATTGATGGAGCTTCACAAGAGGAGTGCACTCCAAGTTATGAAAACATGCAAATTAGATTTCTGCAAATTTTTTTGTCTTTCAAAAACAATATAGAGTATGATTCAATGTTGCAACTCATAGGAACAAGGGCATGCTCGAATATGTACACCGAATGTATGGGGTCCTTCACCATTTAAGTCAAAAGGTGGGAAGGAATACTTCGTCACATTCATTGACGATTTCTCTTGGGAAGTTTGGGTCTACTTCATGCAACACAAAAGTGAGGTCTTTGACAAGTTCAAAGAATGGAAAGCCGAAGTTGAGACTTTGACAAGGAAGAAGCTTAAGTGCTTGAGATCAGACAATGGAAGAGAGTACAAATCAACACCATTCATGGAGTTTTGCAAGAATGAAAGGATTAGACATCAGTTCATAGTTATAAATATGCCCCAACAGAATGGTGTATCAAAAAGGATGAACTGAACCTTATTAGAGAGAGCTCGAAGCATAAGGCTACATGCGGGATTGAGTCAGGAGTTTTGGGTGGAAACTGTCTGCATGACATGTTATCTTGTGAATCTGTCTCGATCAACTACAATTAAATGCAAAATTCGATAAGAGGTATGGACTAGTAAAATTGTCAATTATTCTAATTTAAGAATATTCGATTATCCTACTTTTGTACATGTGTAGAGTTTAAAGCGCTTAAAGTTGAATCCAAAGTCAAAGCAGTGCATATTTCTCGATCACGAGAAAGGAGTGAAGGCTACAAATTATGGGATCCAAGTGAGAAGAAAATTCTAACAAGCAAGGATGTTGTGTTCGATGAATCTGCAATGTTAAAATTGATCGAGAAAACTTCCTTATTTGTTTTGAAGTTGACAAAATGTTTCCATCAGTTTAGTCTGAAGACTTGCAGACTCTATCGTTAAAGTCTGAAGACCTCCAGACTCAAGATTTAAAATCTACCCTCACTAATAGTTTCCAAACCGACAAAGAAAAGATTTATCCGATGAAGAAGACTTATCTAGATGCGAGTATATCTTTAAGGATTTGGTTCATACAGTTGAAGAAGATCTCACATCTAGAGATAGCATCTCGTGATCAATTATTCTTATTGAAATCAATTTGAATAATTAGATCTGTTGATTGGCGAAGTATACTTGGAATGTTCTACTTATGAAAACCTAGATCCTGATTGTATGGGTGAGCAGGATTGGTGGCTATCATTACATTCCTTAAATAACTCGAGATATTTCTAATTGATTCTGTCCAACGAGTAGATTGGAAGAACTCTTTTGGAAGGTGTCAACGGTTATAATGGCATGAAGGAGTATATAAGGAAGACGCTCAAGTTATTCAAGTGTGTGCGTAAAAGAAAAATTATGAAGTCTGAATCTCCTAGTTCTTTGCTAATTCACTCACTGAGTTTAAGTTGTACTCAAAAGAGAGATTAAATACTTGTGAGACCTTAAGGAAGTGTAGTAGAGTCTCTACACTATGGAATCAAGGACATGCGACTATAAAATCTATTTTGGTTCTTAGTGGAATATAACCAGTGGGCTGTCAGTGTGGAAGAGTGGATGTAGACTTGGTCTAAGCCGAACCACTATAAACCTTGTGTTTCAATTCTCTTTCCCTAAACTTTTTACTTTAATTCGCAATCTCATATAACTGTTTACAATCTTTTACATCTTCATTCTATTATTTTCATAAAAGTTGAATTAAGTTGTTAAGTCTTGAAAAAACTTCTTTAACACTTATTCACCCCCCCTCTAGGTGTTCATACTAGCATTATTAAAAATAAGTCATGTGCCACACGCAATTGCTAAAGACAAGAATGATAAACCTATCATTAAGGTAGAGCTTGAAGCCAAAGAATCTACAGAGAATGGCGAGTCATCCAATGAAACTCCGGAAGTTCAAGAAACGGTAAAATTTCTTCATACCATTGCAACGGGTCAAGGAAGGTGCACTCTCTTAGCACCAAAGAGGTACAATTTTGAGGACATGGTTGCTTATGCTCTTACCGTAGGCTTCGGCACCCAAGCTCCTATCATGAAGCTTTGAAAAGCGATCACAAAGAAAAGTGGGTGACCACGATGATAATGGAGATGGAGTCATTACAAAAGAATGAGACATGGGAACTTGTAAAGAAACCCAAGGATCCCAAAGTCATTGGTTGCAAATGGGTTCTTCGAAGAAAGGAAGCAACAATAGAGAAAGAGCAAGATAGATACAAGACTCGATTTGTTGCTAAGGGCTATGCATAGAAAGAGCGAAACAATTACAACGAGATATTTTCCCTGGTTGTAAAACATAGTCAATTTGTGTTTTACTAGCTTTGGTGGCCATGCATGATTTGGAGCTCAAGCAGTTGGATGTGAAGACAACATTCCTTCATGGTGACTTGGAGGAGAAAATTTACATAGAGCTGCTCGGAGGCTTCAAGCTTGAAGGGAAAGAGAATCACATTTATTTGCTCAAGAGATCACTTCATTGTTTGAAGCAATCTCCGAGGCAATGGAATAAAAGGTTTGATTCTTTTATGCTTCATATTGGCTACATGAGGAGTGTGCATGATTCTTTACTATAGAGTTTTGGATGATAAGTCGCACATTTTGTTGATGCTCTATGTTGATGATATGTTGATTGCTACAAGAAAAACGAGTGACGTCATTTCCCTAAAGTTTCAATTAAGAAACAAGTTTGAAATGAAGGATCTTGGTGCTGCAAAAAGGATCATTTGGCATGGAAATCTTTCAAGATAGATGTGCAAGTAGGCCTTGGGTAAATCAGAAGAAATATGTTGAGAAGGTCTTGGAGCAGTTCAACATGGGAAGGCTAAGCCGGTCTGTAGAACCTTAGCAAATCACTTTAGATTATCCAAGAAGTAATGCCCAAGTTCACATGAGGAGGTTGTAAAGATGTCTCAAGTACCCTATGGCAATGCAATAGGGAGCCTCATGTATGCTGTGGTCTATAACATACTTAATTTGACTCATGTAGTGAGTCTCATTAGTCGATGCATGAGCAATCCGGGTAAGGAACATTGGGAAGCTACTAAGTGGATCATTTGTTATTTGGCTAGAACTACCTAAGTAAGGGAGAATCGATCAATTTAGCATGTTATGTCAATTCGAACTTCACTGATGATTTGGACAAGCAAAGGTTCATCATGGGATACGTCTTACTTTTAGAGGTGGAGCTATTTCGTGAAGAGCAATGCTTCAGTCTACTGTAGCATTGTCTATAACCAAAGCTGAGTATATGACAGTAATTGAGGCTGCGAAGGAGGGAATATGACTATCTAGTTTGGTCATAGAATTAGGTTTAAAGCAAGAAGGTGCTACACTATATTACAATAGTCAAAGCGCAATATGTCTTGCAAATAATCAAGAAAAAAACACATTGAAGTTTGGTACCACAAGATTCAAGAATTTATGGAGAATGGTAGTATTGCTTTGAAGAAAATCCATACTAAAGATAATCCTACGGATATGCTCACAAAGATAGTTACTATGGAGAAATTCAAGTCCTGTAGGGACTTGCTTTCTTTCACTTATCATTGAAGTTGATGGATGCTGCACCAATCTAGGTGTGGGCATACCTTTGTGAAGGTACGGTGGAGGGAGAGGTATATTCATTTTCTTGGTTTGAGTGGAGGCTTGTGATTTAGTCAAGCCAAATGTGGAGATTTGTTGATATTGTCTTGAATTTTATGGAGTTTATTTCCTATTTTTGAACTTATCTACATGGGATTTCGTGAGAAATAGTCATAATTCAATGTAATTGGGATATGTCATGATATTCATAATATTTGGAGGATAATCATTAAAGATATATATATATATATATATATAAGTTAGTTTGCTAAACTGATAAGATCTTTAGGGTGGAATTTCTTTCCTATTAGAGTTAGAGAAGTGGGGATTTAAGGATTTATTTATTGAGCATTATACCTTGTATCTAAATACTCTCTAATAAGAAATCATCTCTCTCTCTCTCTCTCTCTCTCTCTCTCTCCCCCTCTTCCCGTGGATGTAGGTGGATTTTTTTGCCGAACCATGTAAATCTCTATGTTCTTGATTATTCTTGTTTTTCTTTTCATCTCATCTAATTAGGGTGCTCTTCTGCACAACGCCTAGAACCTAAGAAGCCAACTAGTGGGAACCTATTCAGTTATAGGTTTTAAGGTATGCATGATAGGTTCTAAATTTAAAAAATTAAGGAACCTATTCGACAGATAGGTTCCAAGTCTTAAGTAGGTAAAACTCGGATCTTGAAATAAGTTATTGTGTTTTTCTTGGTCTATATGTTTGCACTATCTTACGGTATTCCATAACATTTGATAATGAATATATAATCTTAAATCACCAGTCTCAACTTACTTTTACTTTATTAATTATTCATATTCTCCGTGTGTCTAAAAATAAGTTATGGTCAGTAAATTATAACAGTAAGTGGTAGTCATTAAATGTGATGATTCATGTTTATTTAGTAATATAGATAGAATTTAAAGAAATCTTGATGGGGTAGATTCTAAGTTCTAAGGTCTACATGATAGATTCTAGGTGCCAAAAAATAACAAATCTCTTTTAATGGCAAGTTCCAAGTTTCAAGTAGAACCTATATGGAATCTAAAACAGCTTATCCCTAACTTTCATGGCAGCGATTGGAGTCATGTCTCTACCAAAGCTACAAGGGAAGAAGAAGAAGAAATGGGTAAAAAAAAGGTGATGCTATTTCCACCTTCTAAATGATTATATTCACCTACTTTTTACCAAAAAGATAAAATTACTCTCAATCATTCAATCACTATTTAAAGTGATGGTCTCAAATTTATTTAATTTTTTTTTAGTTTCCAATTTTTATATAGAATTTATTTACCAAAAAGACAAAATTCTCATATGTTTTTTAGATTTTACTTCCATAAAAATCATTTATGTCGAAAAGGGAAAATTCCAAGACACCGAGCATTTTTTAAGCTGCCGATCAAATCCATGGATAAAAATAATGAATAATGAGGAAACATTCGGATCTATCAATATCATCATCTATAAATTTCTTACTTAAAAAGTGCATTTATCCTCGCCGACAAAGTTATATTTCAAGAAATAGGGGCTAATTTCGAAAAGATATTTTTCTATTTTGAATTGACATATTTGCCCCCAGTTCAAGATTGCACAGAAACATCTCCACTCGATAAGGCTCTCCCCTTGCTTCCCTGCGCAGAAACCCGCGGTGGATGGAGATGGCGTTCCACCTCTGCTCCTCGCCGTCCTCCTTCCTCCAGGACCGCCACTATCCCCGCAGCTCCCTCCCCTGTCCTCCCAGCAGCAAGCTCAGAAGCTTCATCTTCCCGCGCGGACCAGACTTCCTTTCCCTCCGCTCGAAACCCTCTTGCCGCGCCACCGCCCAGGTCTCCGTGGACGGCGCGGTCGCTCAAGAAACTCGGGACCCAGTTCCGGAATCGCCGGATTCCCCGAACCCAGATGGCAAAACCGGTTCTTCATCGAGAAGCTACATCTGGGTCAATCCCAATAGCCCCCGAGCTTCGAAGCTTCGGCAGCAGTCGTACGACGCGAGGTATGGTCTTCTTGTGAACGTGGCTGAGTCGTTGAACTCCTGCGGCTCGAGTGAGGATGATGTTTTCGGGGTCTTGAGGGGCTTGGGGGATAAGATACTGGAACAGGACGCGGTGGTGGTTCTCAATAAAATGGCGAATGCGGAGAACGCGGTGCTTGCGCTGAAGTACTTCCAGCAGAGGATAAGACCGAGGCGGGAGGTGATCATGTATAATGTGACGTTGAAGGTGTTTAGGAAGTGCAGGGATTTGGAGAGAGCAGAGAAGCTGTTCGCCAAAATGCTCGAGAGAGGGGTCAAGCCTGATAATGTGACTTTTTCCACTATAATTGGCTGCGCTAGGATGTGTTCCCTGCCCACCGAGGCAATTGAGTGGTTCAACAAGATGCCTCAATTTGGATGCAATCCTGATGATGTCACGTATTCAGCTATGATCGACGCGTATGGTCGGGCTGGTAATGTCGATATGGCTTTGAGCCTTTATGACAGGGCTAGGACTGAAAAGTGGCGTGTCGATGTTGGCACATTCTCGACTTTGATTAAGATATATGGGCAGACGAAGAATTTTGACGGGTGCTTGAACGTGTATGAAGAGATGAAGGCTCTCGGGGTGAAGCCCAACTTGGTTATCTATAACACTTTGTTGGATGCTATGGGCAGAGCTAAGAGGCCGTGGCAGGCCAAGATCTTGTACAAAGAGTTGATTAGCAATGGGTTTACCCCAAGTTTTGCCACTTATGCAGCTCTTATACGGGCCTATGGCAAAGCTCGGTATAGTGAAGATGCTCTAGCTATTTATAGAGAGATGAAGGACAAGGGAATGCAGTTGAATGTAATTCTTTACAATACTCTCCTGGCAATGTGCGCTGATGTTGGTTACGTGGATGAGGCAGTTGAGATTTTTGAGGAAATGAAGAGCTCTGGGACTTGCCAGCCCGACAGTTGGACATTTTCATCACTGATTACTATTTATTCATGTAGTGGAAAGGTCTCGGAGGCAGAGGCGATGTTAGATCAAATGTTGGAGGCCGGTTTTGAACCTAACTTATTTGTTTTGACGTCACTTATACAATGCTACGGAAAAACCCAGCGCACAGATGATGTTGTGAGTACATTCAATCGACTACTGGAGTTGGCCATAACTCCAGATGACCGGTTCTGTGGGTGTCTCCTGAATGTGATGACGCAGACCCCAAGTGAGGATCTTGATAAGCTCATTTACTGCATTGAGAAGGCTAATCCTAAGCTTGGAAATGTGGTTAAACTTCTTATTAAAGAGCATGACAGTGAGTTGAATTTTAAGGAGGAAGCACTGGAACTCTTTAAGTCCATTAATGCTGATGTAAAGAAGGCCTATTGCAATTGCTTAATTGACCTCTGTGTCAATGCCAATTTACTGGAGAAGGCCTGTGAGCTACTAGACCTAGGGCTTACCCTTGAGATTTACACAGACATGCAGTCCAGGTCTGCAACTCAGTGGTCTCTACATTTGAAAAGTTTGTCCCTCGGGGCGGCTCTGACTGCATTACACGTTTGGATTAACGATCTGTCCAAGGCACTGCAATCCGGGGAGGAGCTTCCTCCGCTGCTAGGAATCAACACCGGACATGGGAAACACAAGTACTCGGATAAAGGACTAGCGAGTGTTTTCGAGTCACATTTGAAGGAGCTAAATGCCCCATTCCATGAGGCACCAGATAAGGTCGGCTGGTTCTTGACAACAAAGATTGCTGCACAGTCGTGGTTGGAATCCAGAAGTTCCCTTGAATTAGAAGCTTCATAATCTTGCTTGCATAAGGGCCTGAAAGGAACATTAGAACCACTATATTGTCAGTCCTCCTTAGCTCAAAAGGTACTCTTTCCTGTAACTTCCCTCGCATTTGTCTCTGAGGGGGTTAATTTTTTTGTACAATCTGAGACTGTTATTGATGTAAAAACTTGATGCAGAGAGTCGATGGAATCGATGTTCTGTTGAGGCAGCTAATTCTCCTGTGTTTTGGGCGTTTCTGATATACTCTCTGCTTGCTCTGGAACAAACTTTGTATGAGTTGCTGTATGTAATACACATGGATTAGCAGAGTCTCTCTTTTATGATCAAATCCAATGCTGCAGTATGATTGCTTTACAGGTTCTGGAGCTAATGCCTTTGCAGTATCTACATCGGCACTGCTGAGAAAACATAAGTGATATCAGTCAGCTTGTATGATTTGACTCAACATGGCTTTAGTCATTTAGCCGTCTGGGATAATATCAGATCTGTTGATATTTTCTGAAGTTAGATAGTGTCTGAGTTGAGGTTGAGATGATAAACAGCCTTTTCCCCTAAAATAAGAGAGAAGATAAAAATCAACCAACTTTTGAAGTGAACCACAACATTCCAGTATGCTTTAATTTTTAATCATGCTTTCAGCTTGTTATATGCATCCACATCTGTCGTATCACTCAATTTTTATTAACTTTAAGAAACAGGATATTGTAGTAATATATCCCATATTTTATGCCAACAATGGTTGATCATGCTGTTTAGGTTCTTCGGGGGGATTTTCAGTTGACAATCGCGTGTCCTAATGACTTTTTAAATACCTATTAATTTAGTATTTACCATCAACTCATTCCTTCCCCAGTAGGTACTATATCTTTCTGATTGTCTGCAATTGACTTCCCAGAAAGTATCATGGTAAACTATTCGATTGTCATTGTTTTTAGAGATCAATAAAATTTTGTCCTACTATATAGAAAGCAGGAACTGATAAAATAATACAGTCATGGCTTGCACGTTTATCTACTTAAAACGTGAATCGCTTAAAGCATGCCTGTATATATATACTCAAGAATCCCGATTCCCGAGAACAATGAATCATGGGAAATTGCATTCTTCTCTTTCGTCGACCCCACGACAATCTCCATGCTTTCTTTGATGGAGGAGAGGAGGAATTTGATGCTTCGACTCCTGTAAAGAAGATAACATCCAGTCTCGGCAATGGCGAAAGATGGCCTTGTTCATCATTTCTATCAAGCAGCATGCTAGAACCTGAAGAAGTATACTACATAGCGCCAGATGCGGAGCACCCGCAAAGCCCTTCGTCGCATCCCGAACCATCTGATCAGAAGAAATGCAAAAGCAACTTCGTAAAGGTCGTCGTGACCAAGCGAGAGCTTATGTCAATCTTGCAAAATGGGGACAAGATGGTGCCTGAAGAAATCGCTGTTCAATTACTGAACAGACTCTGCTTCAACAAACAGTGCCAGAAATGGCGACCATCTTTAGCCACTATAACAGAAGTTCAGAACTTTTGAAGTTACGGATCGCCTTGAGGACGTTTCAGTGTAGCTGGCAATCCCTCGATATAAAACCCTTTGTGTTAAGTGTGTAGATTATGCGAAAGAGAGACCTTGGTGATATATCTCTGTTTCATTGTAGTTAAAGCCGAATTGCTTAGCCTATACTTTGTAAATATTCGAAGATGATCGAGTTCAATCTCTCATAAGGTAGGCTCGCTGAGCGAACGTTTCAATACACAGTTCAGCAAACACGGATTTCTTATGAAGTATGAGCAAGAAATACCATTGTTGTCAATCTCAAGCACTAAAAAAGCACACCCCCATTTCAATCCTAGAATTTACAGTTCTAATTTTACAAACCAATGTAATCAGAACTGAAATTGCGCTAGTTAATCAATGGTAAAGCTCTTTCTCTTCCTTCAATATTTACACAAAATAAATCAACAGATGTTGCCGGCATAGCAGAGTCTCCGATTGCCATCTACTCCTTCAGTTTTTCAAATCATGCCTTGATCGCCCTGACAAATGTTCGAGAAAAGAGACATTGAAATATAGCGGACAAAAGTGGAAGCTTGACATCGAAGGATTTGAAATAACACGATCTTAGTTCCTCCTACTTAGCTGCAAGAAATGAGGACGGAAGAAAAATGATGGGGTAAATCAAGAAACTACGAGCACGAAAGCCTTGTGAAAGAGGATTTCTACTTCTACCTGTTGGTCGATTTCAGGTTCTTGATGTTCTTAAGCTCATCCACTCTCATTTGTGCTGCTTCTTTTTCTCTGCTTGCTGTTTCTCTCTTCACTTTCTTAGACTCCACTTCAATGGCTTTTGTCAATGTGTCCACCTTCTTCATTAGCATCTGAAAGAAATTCACAACGTCGGTTGTCCGCATCTGTGGATGTGTGCAGGCACATTTGTGTGTTGTGTTTTTTTTGGGGGGGTGTTTGGTGAGAGAGAGAGATTGCCCATACTTTACCTGAATTTCCTGTTCCTTAGCATTCAAGATGCTATCTTTAGCCTCGGAAAACCTCCTTAACCCGATGACTTCCTTCTGAAGTTTGTCATATAGAAAGCCCGAGACCAAGTCTTCGTCATCCAACTTGGCACTTCCTTTACTTGCCAATTCAGCATCGCCATTGCTGTCTGTCATACTTTCCCCAGATGCTGTTTTCTTTTCATCGGCAGACTTGTCAATGCTTTCGTCTGAATATGTCTTCTTTTCCGCATTTTCCTTACCTGTGCTATCAATGACCTTATTTCTAGACACCCACATACCTTTTTTCAGCAAATATTCCTCGGAAGCAAATTTCTTTCTTAGACTATTCATGCTGTTGAATTCTCTGGCAACATTCTCCGCTTCATCCTGCATATTTGGCTGCCGAAGGGGAGAGCTTCTATTGGTAGTAGCCCTTGGCTGCGATGATGATCGTTTTTTGAGTCCACCATTGCTCGTTAGGAAGCTAAATATTTTACTCGATTTTTCTGTCTTTGGTGATGCACAAAGAAGGTTTCCATTCACCGAGACATTTGTCCCGCGCCTCAGCCCTTCTTCCAGTGTCTTTAGCCTCAGCTTAAATTTTTCCTGAGATCAACATTGCAGAGCATTATCATCAGTTTTGAGGAAAACGAAAGGAGAAAGAAATTACATTCAAAGTGGCTATAGCTTATACTTCACCTTCATTTGTGCTTCTGCCTTGGCTGCTCTTTCTGATACAGCAAGCTTGTCTCTTAATCTTTGCATCTCTGCCTGCACGACCAAATATGTTATTTCCATCGAAGATAATGCAAAAAGCCTCATGTCCCAGCATTTCTCTTCACTTGGTAAACAACGTAAAGGTTGTCATCATTAATCCTCTTTTGTAATGAAGATTTCAATTTTTGCTCAAATAGCTGTGAATCTCTGATCTCTCAGATAGAAGTCAATTTTCCCTCAGTTCACAAAGAAGTTCCATATTAACGAAGAAGCAACAAATAGGAACTTTTCTTAGCAAACAAAAAGAAGTACCAAAAGACAAAAAAAATGACACAATTACTGAATCTCTAGTTTTCTGTCACTGAGAAACTTAATTACCTGCAGTATCCTTCTCTCTTCAAGCCATTGCTTGATGGGCATTACTCTGTCATTGTCATCTTTCCACTCGTTGGCCACCACAGTTGCAACTCGGTTCACGGAAACTTTGGCTCTTGCTAACTCCCTCTCAAGAGTCCTCTTCTCTTCCTGAGGGAAGAAAACGTAGGACATAGGTTCAACAGCTAGACTTCAACTAACGTAATGAGAATGTGGATATCTAGAATACACAGATCTCATTTGTACCTTTATTTCAGAAATCTGCCGTTGATAATCACGAATAGAATTCGCTGCTGCACCACCAACTAGAATAGCCTCCTCGAGTTCTTGAATTGTTTGGCTCAACTTTTCAACCTCTAAAACCTTTTGGCGGTTGGTCTTCTCGAGTATCTTGTTCTCTTCCTGCACATTTAATAGCAAAACCACGTAAGAATCACCACATACTCAAATTGCTGTGAATTGTTCAAATTGAGATCCTTTAGGTTGTGTCCATTAGGACGATAAGATCATGCCTGGCAGATCTCAATCTGTCTCTTTAGCTCGTAGTTCTGGTTCTGAACTTGCTCCACGATCAAAGCTCTTTCTAAAGCGCTTCGCAAAATCTTCTCTGCCTCAAGCAGAGCAAATTCTTTCGACTTAGTGAGGCGTTCTAAAGCCTTCTTGTCCTCCTGCAGCGCTGCAATCTGATTACCAAACATGGGAATTGTGTCAACAGTAGGGCTTCAAGATAAGCAATCAACAGGATTTCACATTGTTATCTTGATTTCAGTGAGGATATGATACCTCATTCTTATGCATTTTGATCTCAGCCTCTAGTGGAGCAATGACAGACTCGACAGGAGGCAAATCATTGTCCTTTTGGCTCGCATGAACCCTTCTAAGAGTCGCCTCCGCAGCATATTGTGCAGCCAATGCATCTTTCTTTTCGCTCACGAGTTTCTTGATTTCCAGGTTCTGCATTAATAGTGAAGTTGGAAAAGTTATGCCCATCTTGTGACTTGAGGCAGTTAATGTATCATCCGAAGAAACAATTCACCTTGTGCTGCAGAAAATTTTCAGTGATTGCAAGTTTTCCCTCCAGTTTCTGAACAATATTTTTCAGCTGCCACACCAAAATCAAGATGAAAGCACATATAAGCTCGTGTACAGAGCATTTTCATGAACTGATGAATAATTGAAGGCCTAGTCTGGTAAAAAGATTGAACTAACACATATCAGGTTATTATAGTGACGTGATTAATGCCATTATTTTCCCATACCTCCTCTATAGCCTTATCCTTCAGAATTTCGCTAGCTTTTAAAGACTTGATTTCACTCTGAGCATTCGCCAATTCTCTATCCCTTTCTGCATTGAGCATCTATAAGTAAGAATGCTGGATATTGTGAAACAATGCAAAAATAAACATCTGATTAAAAGAAAAGGAAGCCTTTCTCATTCGGCAATGTAAATTATCTGAAAAATGCTCGACATTACAAATGCCCCAGAGACTAAATGAATTATACAGAAAACCAGGAGCATTTCTCATTTAACAAGGTCAGCTGTCTGCTTTTTTTTTTTTTTCATGTCAATTGTGCTAACATCATTTATGGACAGGAGCGTTCCGTACGACTCCTTCAAGACGACTAATCTTTTCCGGATGGGGAAATTACAGGGAGTCACGCAAGGGTGGTCCTGCCAAAGACAACCTCATGCCGAACTATTGGATTAAGAACCAAAGAAAACACTACTCCCAAGCTATCAAAACATAGAAAGCAGACCCTGCCGGAACCAACATAAGTATTGCACAATTTCATGCAATAAGAAAGCCAAAATTTTGTCTAGAAGCAAGAATTCCACATCATGTCGAACATTACATTTTAAACCCATGATGGGCCTCCATTAAGCAAAACCAGTGCTCCATGCTAAACCATCAGAATTCAAAAGTACAGTGCATTGACATTCTTGATAAAACCAGAGAGAGACAGAGAGAGACAGAGAGAACCTTTGAGGAGGTTTTGCAAGCGGTTGAGCTCTAAAACAACAGGGTCAGAGTGAGAAAGAGAGAGCTCTTGCCCTCCAAATTGTTCTTCAGAGCCCATCTCTCTTCTTTATGACTGAATCTTCTTCGCAGTGCTGAATCAGTATCACAAAGTACAGGCACCCCCAGCAAGTAATCAAGAACGAGAGAACCCAACGAAGACTTTTTATAAGAGCGTTTGAGGATTGAGGATACAGAGTGGCATGTACTCAAGGAATTGACCAAAGAGGAGAGGCGATGTCATTGCCCCTGTTTTGAAGCAAAATCCGAAAATCACTTCTCAGAGAGCCGGCTTGGCCGGCTTGTTTTCCTCCATCCCTGATGCTAACCGTTACTCAATTTTCTTTCCTTTTCAAGATTACTATTCAAAAAATTTCCATCTCTAAGTCCGAACTTATCTATAAAGAAACCTCCTAACCCAAATGTGGTTGGATTTTCCAACGTTTAGTGAGTCAATGATTGATTCGAAGATTTCATTTTGTGCTTGGTTTTTGTCTTTTTTCTTCCTCATTTCATTTTGGACCACTCAGACATTGACATGAGCACGGGGGTGTTAATAAGTATTCCTGAAGAAGGCCTGTGGGAGTGGTGGTTGTTCCTGGTGCTGCCATTTGTTGAGACAGGAGAGGAACCTTTGAATTGTATCAAAAACCTAAGCAAAAACAGGGCATGAGAATCGGTTAAAATCATCCTGCATTTTCTACACCATCTCATAGGGTAGAAATCTTTTTCAGTAGTGGTGATGGTTGTGACATAGGGTTTGGTATCTCTCCAAATCTTCACTGTGTTTACAAAATAGACAAATACATAGAAAGTCAGATTCAACCTTGGATTTATATATTGAGCATCTATTATTGGTAAAATTATTCAATATGTCCTAAATTTATTACACAAATGTCAATTTAATATTAGACTTTTCAATTTTGTCAATTTAATTATAAACCTTTATGTGAAATTTCAAAATAATCATTATGGTCAATTTTTACCATAAATCACTAATGTAGTAGTGATCTAGTCTTTATTGACTATCCTACATGGCACACCGCTATGTCTACAAACTCGAGCAAAATTTGGCCGAAAATGTTTTATTGAAATTTTTTGTAAATGTTAAAGATTAAATTGGCTAAATTTGAAAGTTTAGAACTGAATTGGCATCTAATAGATTTAAGATTGATTGGATAAATTTTTCATCTATTTTTTGGATGTAAATGTTTAATGGGGACTTATTATGTGTACTATCGGAGAAATGAGTTTTCTTGTGCAAGTGATCTTGTAAAGGGAGTGTAAATTCGTTGACGGAATAAATGTAAATGCTAATAACGAAATTGCATTTAGGTTCGAATTTTAATTATGTTTGTGAATTCTTTTGTTTATCTAAATGCCTCATTATTTTCACTTCTTTTTTTTGTTTAACTGCGTATTTCTAAATTCCAACATGTTACTTTAGTTCCCACTTGGTAAAAAGGCTCTCTCTTTTTTCTTTTTTACCTTTTATCATAATCATCCTACACACAATATTTCTAATTTACCATGCGTAGTCTTCAAATAGAAAGAATATTTATCTGTTAATGAAATGAATATAATTACTGAAATGGCAAGCTATGTAATTGTCAATATTTTATTTCGCTTGCAGCCTAAACTTTTTCACTCTAAGTGTACCAAATAAAAATCCAAAAACTAGATGGTTTAAAATCCATAACGTGTTATTTTCAATTCATAACACTTTTGAGTTCCTATTATATCTTTTTATGATGGAATTCATCTATTCACCATTGCACCTATCACGTTACAGGCATACGTGTATTGCGAATTCATCGTTTCGTTAGTCCACACGTGAGAATTTAGTAATTCGATATAAAATACATATTGCATCACTTTTCATTAACTAGACTTTTGGATCAATTGAATATATCTGTTTTCAGTATGGTTTGAATGCTTGATGAAGCTCAGGCTCATCTCCTTTAATCATACCTGCAAAACTCATAATTTCTTTTCAAAGTCTTCATATGTTGTCATTGCTGGCGTCTAACTTAGTATTGCCAGTGATTAAACTCCTGTCCCTTTAGACAGAACTCAATCTTTTCTGGATTGCTTAAGCGCTAAATCTTCCATGATCCGCTACTGCCGCTTTTAATCATTGGAAGCAACTGAGGAAACAAGGGTTTGCACTAAGTAAATGAGGTATTGATGATTCATAACTGATGTGGACCATCTGAAGTGGCTTGAAAGGTCAAAAACAAACACTGTTTAATCTATGGAGGGCCATTCGTCTTTGCTTGGAAGTATATGATTGGATTAAGAGAAAGCCAGATTGATGAGCAGCTACTATTTTTTTGTACCCTTTTAATTTAAAATTTTCAGATGCTTATCTATGTGTTTTGGCCATTTGGCAATACTAAAATCTACACGGAGTACTTTGGGAAGACGACGAAGGGAAGACTCCACAATACCCCCCCCTCCCGCCCCCTTCACCAACCCCTGTCAACGGCTCTCGAAGAAAAGGACATGGATTGACCAATCCTTAAAGGGCGCCAACAACAGTCAAAAGGGGTTTGATCAAGTTTGGGGTTTCCAATCCTAATCATATGTACAATTGAACGATGAATCATTGATGACTTGCCCCCGATGTGAACTGGGATTTTGGTGCGCGGGGGGCGGTGAGAGTTGGTTTTTGAGTAGGTGGGCAAGGGATAATTGTATTATAAAGTGTGCAAAAAAAATAATAATATTTATGATTGACCTAACTATGCTATGTTAGTGCCATACATCTGGCATTTCCAGTGCTCTTTAATGGGTCCCAACTCCATTGGAACCGTTGAGATATACATGATTGAGGGTGGGTAGACGGAAAGAAAGGATTTGCATCAAGAAATAGAATATTAAGCCCAAAAAAAAGGGGGGAAATAAATGGGAAAACTAGATAATTGGCTTACTCGTTCTTGATGAAGTTTCCGAGTAGCAATGGTGAGAGGGTTCAAAGAACAAAAAATGATGGGTGATGTGAGTATATACAGAATACTTACACCTACATTGACCTCGTTATGGAGAGATGGGCATCATCGTCCCTCCTCACATACAAATTGACAAACTAAAAATGTTAGGTGACGCGTATGTTTTTTATAGCCCAGGATGCGGCCGTATTTAGTCGGCTATGTGGAGGGAACTAGTATACCAACCCGCTACCATACCTCCGTTTTTAAATATGAGTTTATTACGGTAAATATCGAACTCACAAACATCGATTCCTCAGCAGAAAGTATAGAACGTCATTATCATTAGTTTAATCCTAGGTAGGTGATGAAGTAAAAGAAGCTTTAATAATGTGATATTTCATGGGTGAAACCTCGCAAATTCTATATCATACATGTTTAAATTGAACTGTGACACCACTACAAACATTTTATAAGTTAGTAATTTCAATTTTCACATGGCAAGAAAGTCCACATTAGTCTTATACTTGGACAACATGGCACCAAAAGCAATCAACGAACCTTGAATAAACGAATATGGGGAGAGGGGCCCTTTATATATGGGACCTTGGATCATCAATCTGAAACCTAAAACCATGATCCAACATTAACTCAATGGGCATTAGAGGTGCTGTTCCAATGCTTCTTTTCCACTACTACAATGGTGAGAAGAGATCAAGAATCTCATTCAGAAGGAGCTCAACATGGATGTGTGAGAACAAAGTCACACCGGTTGGACCATTGATGGTTGTCTCATATGCACATGTTCACAAGAACATCAGACAAAGGGATGTTTTCTTTCTTCCTATTATTATTATTATTATTGGCATATCAAGGAAGTGGATTGATTAGGGGGTGTTGGATTTGGTTGACGTTGCAGTTGCTTGAATTGAAGTCTCAGATGGAGCCCAAGCAAGATCTATGGATTTGTGGCCTGGCCAGTACAACCCACTTGGGCTGAAGCCTATTAGGAGTATATCCAGATTTCAAGGTATTGATTTTATAATTCCAGGCCCCTTCTTCTCTATGCTTTTCTTCACCTGAGAAATTTTCTGATCCAAATTTTGTAAGGAAATCTGGAAATCGAGCAATATTGTTATTTTCAGTCATGATCAGTTTAAATCACCAACATATTAAGGTTAAATTATAAGTTTTCTTTATTCGAAATTCCATGTTCTATTTTTCATAGATGAAAATCATCTATCCTGCAAGGTACTCCTTTTAACATCTTGACAAATCTCAACCATTGATGATCACTTCAATTACATAAAGAAATAGTAGAGATTTGTTGAACCACCGGAGGAGTACTAGACGAGACAGATGATCTACATCCATTTCTATTTATTTTCAAAATTGAACTTACGTAGTTGGACTTGGGACAACGTAACAAGTAGATAGTAGGGAATGTTAAGAACCTTTACCATTAATTAGTGCATCAATTTAAGTTAAGGAGTTGTCTTCTATCGTTTCTTATGCAAAGGTGAAGTCTAGAAACTCGCTTCTGTCTTCGTGGCAATCTTTAGGTTCATCGTGGAAAACATTGAAGAGAATTACTATGTTATTCGTTCACCACCCGGTTTTGACTCAATCCAGCAAAGGGGTAGAAACCGGACTAGAGGCATGACCAGTTCTCGGTTGAATTGGCCAATCTTGGTTGGGATTTAAAACATTAATTGGCACCTATTGTACTCGTTGCTGGAATATTAGGTTTAACTTTTTTTTCTTAACTTGTTCAATAATTATGCACTCATTTTTAAGTCTCTTTGTTTACCTTTCTTTTCGAACATTTTAAACTTGTGGATAATGCTAGCCTTTAGTGTCTAGTAACAAAAGCTAAATCATCTGTCGGTCATCATGAATACAATTCAGGTGGCTTAGATTCTTGATTTCTATGATAGAAATTAGAGTGTCTTGTCTATGTCACAAAGCAAAGTTTCAAGAGAGAGAGAGTTCCATAAAATCAATTCTCTATAATCACAAAGAGATAATAGTAGGTAAGAGGAAGACAAGAACATCAGGAAAACATTGACAACTTTCGCAAAGTTGTCTGAGGAATCTATGAGTTGATGTTGAATCAAGAAACTGATAAAAGAAATTGCTGCCGAAAGTGTAAGTGGAATAATGCAAATCTTGAGCGATAGGACTTGGTATCCTATAAGGATATTAACAAGCCTTTTGTATATAATAATCGTCCTTTTCAAGAATGACACCTTTGATTGGACATCTTGTGGAATCTAGAGACCCTCCCATCAAGTCATTCTTTGCATGAATTGGAATCAAGACAAAAAGGGTGAGACCCATTTTCTTGATGACCTAATCTTTTCACGAAGTCAATTAGTAGGAAGGAGAAAAGGGGAAGTTATGCCAATTCCTCTCCATTAATCTTCGTTTGGATTGAAAAGTGGGCTCTTCGGAAAATAGTCAAAGCATCTTAACCTATACATTCCAAACCTCAATTCTCAAGCTAAGAAAGTATAATTTCTTCTGGGTTGGTAGCATTTAACATAACTTCTAGTTCGAAAGTTTACACATTTAGTGAAATATGCACATTCAAATTCTTTTCAAATCATGGCCAAAAAAAAAAAAAATACTTCTAAAATAATCCAAAGTTTAGACCAAGTAATCGGGAATTCAAATGAAATGATGGTGTGAATATTATGCTCGATGCGGAAGTCTATGTTCTTTTTTTTTTCAAATTCCTATGAGTAGATTTCTAACAAAGAATTATCTATTCATATTTGAAAGTGATGAATGTTCAAGGCGTTAAAATAAGATTACATGGCATGTGCACTCTATATTAAGCTAAATAGTTTGAGTGTTCTTGGCAAAATTCTCTCTGAATTTTTCACTCCTCGTTGTCACAAGTTTCTCCTAGTACTTATTTTTTCAAATGCAAGAGGGTATCTCCGCAATTAAAGCAATTGGGTGGGGGATTTTATAGGCAGATTAGATAATGGACGAAAAGCAAGAACCTTTAGCAAATCACATATATAAGGACTTTCAGTGAAAACATAATAGTACTCTTCAACACCCGAAAGAAAGCCTCTCTCTCTCTCTCTCTCTCTCTCTCTCTCTCTCTCTCAATAGCCATGGACATCCCTGCTCAGATTTTGCAATACAAGAATCAAATAGGCATGGCAGTCGTTGGAGTCATAGCAATTTCTCTCATGGTATACGCAGCACCTAGACTCGTGTCCATCTTGGCCTACTTCTGGCCTCTCTTTGCCTCCACGGCCGTGTTCTTAGTCACGGTATTTGCCTTTGGCGGGATTTCCAAGCTCTCGACGGAAGGTCACGGCCAGGAAGCTGGTGAGGGAATCGTCGACTACGTCGCGGGGCAATCAGGATATATCGACTAAGCCTCAGAAGCATTAGTAAATATGTAAATGTTCATGGAAGTCAATCTGAAAGTTCAATCACACAGCGAGAGTTTGTCTTCATTGTTCGGTCTCTATGTCATCTGATCTCTCGTAATGCCTTATAAAGATATGTGTCCTTTTATTTGTCCTTTTTAAATGCGGAAACCAGCTTAATTGGCAGTAGTAAATACAAATCCAAGGGTTAAGCTGATGCACATAATCACGGTATAGACAATCATTTGAATCATATCTCAGGAGATCGTACATATCGTTCTTTCTAATGCACAAACGTTGATGGGAGAGATCAATCACTATGGTGCAACGAGAGTTTATACAAAGATGCTCCAAAAATAAGGATTGAAGGTAGCACAATTAGCTGCAGAATAGAACTCTGACAGTGGAGAATCGAAGGCTACGCTCGCTCAAACATTCGACTCAAAACCAACCCTCTTGCTTGCTACCGGCGGCTACCAGTTTAGAGACCAGTTTGAAGACAAGCATCGGCGAAAACCTCTGGTCTTGATATCCAGTTTCCTACCAAATTAATTAGGGAAACCCTAGCTAGCAATACTGGAGATCTTCGTCCATGCCTCGCTGAAATGCAAAGATTCAGTAGCAGATTCATCAGATCCACATTGCATAGACGTCGACCTCAAAGCAAGCATTAGTCCTTTCCTGTATGAATGCAAAGTGTCAAGATATCCGGGCTTAAACACAACATAGGTGCAATGGTAAATTGAATGAGAGGGCATATTATCATATAGCTTTTCTCTATTTGTGACCCCTACATGGTCTGAGGAGTCGTGCTGTCCCTTGCTCTATTTTTAATCCTTCGTGCTGGGAAAGTTTTGATACTGCTCTTGGAGTAGTAAAGTCACGTCATTAATTTTATTGAGTATGGATTGAATTTTAAATCTTAGTTTTTGAGGAACAATCATAATTGATGAGGCTTTTGATGGTCGCTTTAGAAGAATTCGTAAGGCCATCCTACTAATGGGCCTACTATTGCAACTATATCACATTAAGCAAGCGACTATTATCAACGGAATTGGGCTTGATCTGGTCAGGTGAACTGGCCCAAGCGATAGTGCGAAGCCAAGGCAACACGGGAAGGCCCTAATAGATATGCACTTATATACACGTCGACTCGCACCACCCAACAAATTAAGCTTTCGACTAGTAGTCATTAGTGGGCGATTAAGATCCCGCTGTCCCGCCTACACAAAACTAAGATATCATGTGAATTGATGACGCATTTGTCTAATGCCAAACAGAGAGGGACAATACTATACCTGGCTTTTTAATGTGAGTCGCCTTTATGTAGGCCAAATTAGGCTTACGAAAAATGTTCAACTAACCACATCGACCAGGTAGCACGTGTGTCAGAATCAAGGGCATGGCGTAAGGATTGTTTGAGTTGGCAATATGGGGAGTTGAACTTGTATCATGAGCTTTATCGACACAATTATCGGCTCCTTAACCACTAAATTAGCTCTACAGGATCCTACGCTCCACCACTACCATTCAGAGAGGAATGCGTTGTGTCCAATTAGATAGCCACAAACATGAACCTCAACGTTATTTCGGCGACTAAATCAATATCAAGACTAAAGACAACCTCTGGCTAACTCTAGTATTAAAGAAATGAAAGACGAGCTGGTAATAAGATTGCCTGAATGATACAAACAACGAGAATCTTTTGCCTGAGAAAAGCACAGGATCAAAAGTTCGACATCTCTATTCAGTGCAATCTCTTGTGGTCATGCCCCGCAAGCTTTACTAAAGTCCTATTATCCTTGGCCAAAATGCCCTATCATTGTCTGAGTAGGATGGTGTACTTAATTAGGTTGCTCAAGACATGGTGATTTGAACATTAATCACCACCATGAGAAAGCAACAAGGCCATGCCTCAAAGATGCACATAAGAGAGACAATAATAATCCTTTCCAATGTCAAAGTTGCTTGAAGAGCACGGACCTACAATTATCCTTGAATTAATCTCGTCCATACACATAGTTCAACAAAAGGCCCACCATACATGGGGCCAAAACAAAAAAGAAACTACTACATCGGATGGATATATGGTGCAATATCATTAACGAATAAAAAAATGGTCAAAATTTTAAGGGTTTATTTGGTTCATGAAATTTTTTTGTGTCTTTGCTTTCCAATGAAAATGAAAATGAAAATTAAATTTCTACATGAAACTAGAAATTTCTTTTAGATTGAATCATGAAAATGCCTTAGGTCGTGATATTTTCATAGGATACACATTTCACTTACATTTGGTATGACAAACTTGCTTATAACCAACTTCATATGACACTTAGTTATATAATTTCTTTGTATATAAAAGAAATCTTATTCTATATGCCTTTATATGCGATTTTTATGCAAAGGGATTTCATGTTTTCTCAAAAGCAAACAATAAAAATCCACTTACACAAGGTATTGCTATACCTGGTTCTTGCTAATGGGAACCTCATGATTACACGATTATAGTCTAGCGGCGAAAAGTCGGCGTCGCTATTCACACACGATGACCAAAGTGACTTCATATCATATATAGCATGTCCCAACTACAAGTACACCAGGCCATTATCTTTCTTGAGTGCTTTTCGCTATTTTAATTTATAAATATATAATATGCACATTAAAAATATATCATTTCATTTTTTTAAATATTCATATACACAAAGTAAAAAAGATTAACGGTGAAAATTAACAGATATTTACGTGGGAACTGTTGAAATTCAAGTACATACACTGTGATGGTATGATTTTTCAAAAATTGGTAATCGTAAAACCATGGTTCAGTGAAAATATTATTTTATGATAATTATAGAAGAAGGAAAAAATCATTCAATTATTACCGGTTTATGTGCTATTGTCGATTACATTCTTTTTATTAAAAATATTGACTTATTAACCTTTTTTTTTTTGGATAAGGTTAACCAATTAATATAAATACAATTCTCAGCCAACCAATGTAAACCCCAAAAAAAAAAAAAAAAATGTAAAAATGAAAATCAAAAGAAATTCAAGAGTTAGAACTCGATAAATTAAAGCTCATTATAGATGCATATCCTATATAGGATTGCCAAATCATTTTATTTTTTTTTTTGCCAATACTTTTGTGCTTGATCAAATAAAAATTGTAAAAAAATCTTAGTAACCAAAAAAAAAAAATCACGGCTTAGAACTTGGGCAACTAAAAGAGAGAAAAGAATACAATCGAAATTTAAAACATTTAATATGCTTTATTATTTTTAAATATATATAATTTACAATATTAAATATTGAGAGAAATAATAAAATCTTCCAAGGAAATACTTAGTAGAAAGAGTTATGGCAAATGGTAGAAATTTTCATAATTGTTATTTTGCAACATTAAAACTCATTATCTATTTTTATTAAACAAAACTCATGATATCGAATACTTTGAATAAGACAAACAAAAGATCCTAGTTGGAAGCAAAAATAGTGGAGAACGCAAGAAAAATGTTCCGTGTAAATAGAATGATCAACCTCTTGCCATCTAGAATTCTATATGCCAACCTTAGTGACAACCTTCGAGAATAGTTTGTAATGATAGATTTATATAAATATTCAAGTACATGCGTGTAGCTTAGCTAGTTCACATAAATGTTAAGCATTCCACCTGGAAGGCAACAAATGTTTTTAAAATATTTGAACCAGCAAATCCGGCAGGACATAAGGACGTAAATTGAGGAATCTTGTATGATTATTGATCTCGCTTTGACTGCCTCGACAACTTTGATATTCATCACTAGTTTATTCTGCTTGTATGATGTGTTGGCATTTGCGCTTGCTTGTGTTACAAGCTCTTCCAGCAACGAGGGACAAAACTTGCAGTTCCCTTCTACGTGTTTTCGTCCTTCCATAATCACTTCAAATTAGTGCCAGATTATTGATATTCACGAGCGTAAATATTTTGTATTGAATTCTTAAAAAAAAAAAAAATCATCTAAAAATCCATAAATTTATTATACATCGGTCTATTCAGTCCTAAAATCTTTAATTTGACAAATTTAGTCATAAATCATTTGATGATTCAGTCCTAAAATCTTTAATTTGATAAATTTAATAATAAACCATTTTATTTTGTACGGCTTTTTAAAATTTCTATTTTTTTTCTTTTTTTATCCTTTTATTTTTTCTTAGGCAAGGGTTTCGTGTCCTTGCTGGCCCAACGAGGCTCACCTAGTGGCTGACAAGGGTGTCTGGCCCTCTCTTGTGGTCAACAATCAGCAAAGGAAATAGGAAAAAAAAAAAAAAAAAAAGGAAAGAAAATAAAAAAAAAATAAAAAAGAAATAGTTTACGTTAACAAAATTGGCTGAAAAAATTACATTTATGAATTATCAAAAAGTTTAAAACTAAATTGGCAAAAAATTAAAATGTTTAGAATTGAATCAGTTACTGTACAATAAATTTTACACTTTTTGACAATTCTCCCTTTAATTCCTTATCCTTATTTTGCACAAATGAGTGTTGGATTTTATTTTATTTTTGTTGGATTAAAAACATGTATTTAGTGATTAAAGTATATGTTTATCGATCATTAAAGAGACGCATGTGCAGCCATCAAAACTTTATCAAGCAATATCTATATTATAGCGGGTATTACAAAGTGCATATACATCCACATTAAGGACTATTAACGAAAGTAGTAGAACTAAAATAGGTCAAGATCGATTATAGAGACCGACAGCCATCCCTGGACAGGTTATTTATGATATTTTATAAGGAGGAAGCTTATATCAAAGATAGATATAGAAGTCCTTAATACTGATCAGGCCACAAAAATGCACCCATTGCATAAGCCCTCTTCTCATCAAGGTTGCCATCAAAGCTGAGTCCATATTCTCTGAGAAGCATGTCCAATCTCCACTCCTCCATGTTCTCGTAATCGACCTTCTTGTACCTCGGATAATGAAGGGGCATCTGGAATCCCGGCGAACCGCACATCGCCTCCTTCGCATCCGATGTCTTCTTCAGGCTCTTGACTGCGTCCTGGCGTGTTGGGCTCACGCCGGACAAGAGGCTCGGGTGATGATTCATGCCGCGGGCTTCGTGGTCAGGATAGCGTAGAACGTGGCAGGCCGAGTGGAGAAGCCAACTCAGGGCCATCTCTCTAGGGCTCTAATCTCTCTCTCTCTCTCTCTTTCGAAAGAGGAGATCTTTGGGCTGAGAGGGGGGTCTCTTAAAACAACCTTTCGGGTTTGAGCAAGCGAGGCATTTATATAGGAAGGGTTTTAATACGTGTAGGACAAAAACAAGCGGATTACATGCACGACGCAATTAAGGGAGTCAAATTAATGATAAACTAACCAATGCTGTCTTGAGAACTTTGAATTATACAGCTATCTGGGATGGTGATTTGTAGCTCACGCGTTGGCAATTCAATGCTTCTTGCGGTGGACGAGGGAGGGAAGAAGACTCAAGTTTCGTGCGTGAGATGACAAAGCAATCATGCGTTGGTTGCGTGTCAATGGATGCGAACTTGCCTTGACGTGACCCCCAATAATGTTCGGAGACTTCTTGAATTGAGGGGAAGAGCGTCTTCGTGATTGGCTCGTCTAAATTTCATTGCAGCCCAAAAGATATAAAGTTTTCTTATTTTCTCTTTTTCATTAGTTGATTTAACCTACCATATGCCGTCTAGGACATATCTATATTTGCACAATCTCTTTCACATTGAGGTGGGTAAAATGACACATAGTCTCCCTTCTATGAATCAATGATTGTGCAAGAAAGCAATTTAAAAACGACCACTATATCTAAAGCATCTAGTACGTGTGGGACAAAATTAAAGATAAAAGAGAAGGATTTCATGATAAAAAGAGAACCGATGAAGTGACATTTTGTAATTGCCGATGAGAGTACAGCCCATTCTCGGTCGCAAATTTGGAACTTTTTTGTCTGATTTTAACTCTAAGTTCTACAGACCTTGCTCAATTAACATAATATAATGTCCAGCTCCAGCTGCACCTTCTCTTTATTTGGTCGATTTTGGTGCCATAAACATTTTTTCTTGGTAGTGAGCTCTTCAAATTTTCTTTTATTATTATTTTTTTTCTTTAAAAATCTATCTACAAACTTGACATGTAGAGATTGGTGTAAACAATATATGCTTGATAAAAATGAACTCATTGAACCAAGAACCTTTGCGACCAGCTCAAAAAATTTGAAAAGAAGGAAAAATATAAAGTTATAAGGGACTAGCTGATCTGAGATATTCTTTGAGCAAAGAAATGCGGCTTAGATCTAGTGCTAAACCCAAAACTAATAAGAGTCGATAATTTGGTAAGAAAGGCAATTCAAAGATGGTTTAAGCTAAGATAAATTGTTAATTTTCATATTGTAAAAAGAATCGATAGTTTATAGAAGTGTGAGTAAGTCTTGTTTGATAACCATCTCCAAAACAGTTATTTCTGTTTTTTTATTCCTCAGAATAAAAAAAAAATCATTTGGTAAAATTTTTGTTCCCAATAATAGATTTGGAATAAAATCAATAAGTAAAAAACAAAGTTATTTTTTTATCCCGAGAAGGCGAGGCTTGGCTCGCCAAATCTAGGGAGGAGAGCCTTGCCTAGCCACTGGCGAGGCCGATCTCGCGCCACCTAGGCATGGTTAAGCCTCACCTGGCCACTAGTGAGGCCTAGCCTCACCCATATCTAGCAAGGCGAAGGCTTGTCATGGCCAAGCGAGCCTCCAACAAGCTCATTGGACCTCACCTAGCCGATCGCCGACCATAGCAGCCAACAACTGACCACAAAGAAGGAGGAAGAAGAAGAAAAATATAATCAAAGTATTAAAAATTAAAAGAAATAAAAAAAATTAAGAATCCTATCAATCGCATTTTTATCTTGAGAATAGAAATTTTTTGCCATTACCAAATGTGTTATTTTGTCAAGAAATTATTCCCGGGAATAAAATGGTTACCAAACATGTCGTAAGTTACCAATATAATTTATCAGGAAATGAGGTGGCCGGTAACTATTTTTTTACGATTTTTTTTATTACTTCCCAATCCTTTTCAGAAATTACTAGCACGGTAAAAATATCCTTATCAGTGGTCCTTTAATGATACATGATTAATTAAGAGCACACATGCCACAGCCTTAAGTAAGAGTACACATGACCTGAAAGATGGATATATTGTGAAATCCTATGTTAGTAATGTCGAATCTATGTTTATGTACAATCAGTAATGATCCTAATTTTGACATGTTTAGTACTTGTAACGGCTAAGCGTTGAAGGTCAGCTTGAGCAGACGGGGTTAATTCATATATAAAATCCAGTCACACTCCACATGACTTTCAAACATCCCTAAGTACTTAACAATGCAAGAACATGCACGACAAGTAGGTAAGATCTCTCGACAGTAGCTTCGGGACATCGGCAGTTACTATATTAAATTTGAACGAGTTGTGCATGAGATGCAAATCCTAGGACTGAATTGATTACTCGCATTCAGCGGACGAGACGGACAACGGGTACTGGAAGCTGTTGGAGTACTGGAACGAGAGGCTCTCCCCTGGGCCGAGGGAATTGCCGTCGTTGACGAGGCAGTCGTCGTAGTACACCCGGCGGAAGACCCTGGGGTTGACAAGGCGGACGGAGCTGAACCAGCCGCAACTGACGTGGATGTTGGAGATGGTGCAGTCGGAGACGCACGCGTTCAGGATCTGGACGGTGAACATCGGGATGCCCTGGGGCATCGGAGAAGTCTGTCCCTGGTAGACTACGATGTCGTCCTTCGAGCATGACGAGCCAATCCTGTTCATGTCTCCTCCATCTTCATTTACATCAATAGAAAATGCTTGCATGTCATTATAATCAATTAAATGAGAGAGATTGAGAGAGAGAGAGAGAGGATTCCTTTTACCATCATCTGACTGAAGCAGCTTTCTGGAGGAGCTAGGGTTTTGACTGTTGGGATGGTCAGGTCCTTCATTAATGGCTGCTTCCCCAGCAACTCTCGCTTCTTCATGAATTAAAGCCAATACTGCAACAAATCAGTGCCCAAATGCTTTTTGAGATCCAAAATGCTCAAATTAATGCTCCTAAGTTAAAGCCTAAAACATATCATCCGCTAGTGATGAAGACACCCCAAACAAGCCTGTTTTCCCCATTTTGTCACTATGAAAGTGTCAAATGATTTGGATATTGATCGAGTTTAAAGATTTGATATCCATGTTATAAGCACGAGTTTCAACCCAAAATCAAAATTTACGAAATTGCATGTCTTTATAATTTGAGCGGTAGCCCTAATTTGAATGATACTTGTAGTTGAAGAATCTATTGGCCCAGAATGGAAAATACTGAATGGGATCTGAGGAACCGAAACATTACTATGTTATGATATTCTGAACACTTAGGTAGTTGTTAGGTGAAGGAGGAAATCATTTGTCTATGGCTACGAATGTCATGTTGACGTATATAAAGTTCCAAGTAATGTCATGAACTGTGGAACTACATGCATTTGATTGTCCTTTTTGTTCTTATTCCGAACTATCGTGTATATATATGACGAAGTAAATCAGTCCATAACGTACACAATCCAACTCAGAGCCACCCACAAAACAAGAAACTATATTGCTTGCGTGCATGCATCCATGGTCATACATTCTCTTCCGGAATGGCCTCAAAAAACAGTATCTGGGTTTATGTCATTGCTCCTGCTCATGCGAGAGAGAGAGAGAGAGAGAGAGAGAGGGTACCAAGGAGTGTAGAGACAACCACGAATCTGAGACAAGAAGCAGCTGAAGAGACCAAGCCGAGTCTAGCTTCTTTCTCCGCTCTGTGGTGACCCATAACGTTCGAGTCTTTTCTGACACACATATATATAGCTTCGAAAGAAAAACCCAGAAAGAGAATAGAAAACCTTGAAGTTTAAAAACAGCTGAGAGATGAAAAAGAATGATGGATAAGGTATATGCAAAATGAATGCCGAACGTGCTTTTTCTCGCAGCAACTGTATCGTACCTATATAGGTACTCACAAGACTGCCGATTTGCTCTCTGTGCGAATGGACATTATTCTACTTCAACTTCGGAGCGCCTTGGGCGGGACTTTTGGGGAAGAAGAAGGCGAAGGAGCAGTAGGAGATAGGGCGTAAATGCAATGTTCATTTATAGCTCTCAAGGGTAGTGTCTGGCCATCACTGGCGCAGAAGCGAGCAAGCCGTCCCAGGCGTGCCCCATCTTTACTCTGTTCCGTCTCCTTTCCTTTTACACGTGGATGAACTCGATAAAATGGTATCTTTTTTGCGTTGTTTAAAGAAAATTATGCATTGGTTATGCCGCTGACTAACGTGCTGTGTCGGGCCAATCGCATTGTTCGCAAGATGGAATTCCCAACTACACAGTTTGCATTTGAAATTTGAAAACTCTGCATCATTGACTTAGCTTGTCCTTCATGTGGCATCGTCACGTTGCATAACTCATGCGCCTGTTCTTCATTATTTCTCATTCGACCATTTTCGGATCCTCCCGTCGTTTTCCCTTTTCTTCTGAGCGAAAAGTTTGGATATATTGAAGTTACTCCAAGCAAGAGCATGACTTACATCATAACCTGCTGGATTGGATTGGATCGGACTCGAGTTTGATTGAGCTCAAGAACAACGAAGCTTCTATCTGTTAAAGATTTAAATGGATAATGGCCGGGTTGCATCTGTGATCGTAATCATGTTCAGTCAATTTCAAAAGAACCTTCTCAAGGAAAATTTGCATGAAATCATGCAGGATGCGGGTCAGATACATAATGATCATTCCCTCCCCAGTCCCCACCACCCCTTTTTCTGGGCATTTCTTCAAAGAAGACAACAAAGACTGTTTTCCATTGACCTATATGTGCATGCCGGCGTTAGGTTTGCATGTAGTTATGTATGTCTGACTGTGCTCTATACATGACTGGATAAGGGTACGTTCATCCATTCATTTGTTCTGAGAGAGAGAGAGAGAGAGAGCATTACATGTTTGTTTTCTTTTTCCATTCAGAGCCAGACAGAAGCTGATTTAGTCAAAGAAATATCTCCACCAGCATGCTTGGGTTGTTGTATAAATTGGTGAGCAAAGTTAAAGAGAGCCGCCAAAGGCAGGGACGTGCCGGCGTTGCCACTCATGACTCATGATCGGCGTCTGTCTTGTGTTATTCAATTTGCTGTACCACCCGCTCCTTAGCCTCCTTTTCTGCAGCATTTTCTATTCATTTTTATTGTACGACGATATCTCCAAATTAAGTTTCATGTGATATACTTTGATAGATCTCAGATCATTCATGAACCTCGGTATACCACGATATGGCTTGCAATCCTGCTGCCCGACTCTCAATGCCTAGTGGCCTCTCTCCGATCTTCTCTCTAAGATGAACGCAGCAGTTGCCTTCATCTGAGAACGATGAGGATCATCCAGGCTTAGGCTAAGCCCGGCAGCTCTCGCCGGTAGGTTTAGTTTGATCCGGCCACCCCCATTCTTTCTTTTTCTCTGTGTTCATCTCACAGAATTTTTTATAATTTTTATAACAAGCTAGCACGACTCTGGAAAACCAAAATTTAGGAAATGAAGTTTCCAATAAGAAAATTCAATAACCTTATTCAGCTTTCAACAAAGGTTTAAGGATATACTCCACATCTACAAGGGTTACAAAAGATGAAGAATACTGCATTTGGTTCAGTTTTGGAAATGGACCTGAGGAATATTTTTGGCCTAAAGGACTTTGGAGAAATGCAATTTGTGTTTGGTAAAAAATTATTTACAAAGCTATTTTGGCGTAAAGAGTATTTGACAAATCTTTTTCTTTTTTATAAAGGGCTTTTGAATTTCATTTTTCTTTTTTATTTAAAAATAGTAAACTTTTTGTGACTCTAATGAAGGTAAAGGTAGTTTTGGAACAATGAGAGGTAAAACCAAAAAACTAAAATATTTATGATAGTAGTTTTGAAAAAGAAAAAAAAAAGTAGTTTCAGCATTTAACCAAATGTTGAAAGCCCAAAGCCAGTCCTTATCGGCATTGGACTTTTAACTTTCTCAAGATCAGCATTCGATTGCCAAACACCCCCGTATTTCCTCAAAGGGCTTTGAAGACTGAAAGCCTATTAGGAAAGTTGAATCAAATGTACCAATCTTTTGCCATATCTATTTCCATAAAGTCAATCATTACAGTTTAAGAATGAGGCTTTGCCCCTAGAGAGGCTCATGGCCCATGGTTGTCCCATTGTCGATGTCGGACGCCTCATCTCCGATGAATGGTAGAGTCAATGGTTTGACCATTCTCACACGAAATCTATCTCGCCATTGTTATGTATATATATATATATATATATATATTCCTCTTACTCTTTGTATGTGCGTTTTTGTATTTATACCTATATATTTGTGTATATACTATTAATTAAACAATTTAACATGGCCACTTTAATCTCAAAATTGCAAAAAAAAAAAAGAACCATGGAAAGCTGATACACATATTTAAAGTATTATATGACCGCACATAACCATAAATGGGCAAAATCATAACTATCATGATTAAGATTATTGACAAGTAATTAATGAATTGCCTTTTGAATTTGAATTCCAAATCATTGTTAGAGATTCCATAAGTCTCTCGTATTTCCTTTTACAGTAATTTAAATTATATTCATGGAAATGAACAATTAAGTAGCTGAGCTCTTATAGCTAAATTTATTTAAATGTTGATCTTAATGGAACACTCCAATTATATATTAAAACACAAGGTAGACTTCATTGCATATCAGTTATGTGTTTTTTATGTGTATATTCACATATTAAAGGAAACAGGCGTCCTTATCATGATAAGATTTGCATTTACCTTATGCTTGACATCTCACTTCATTAACCAAAGTTTCACACATCAATCCATCGTGCATCAACCATGTTTGTTAAAGTGTCTACTCAAAAGGGTGTTGAAACATCATATGTTGCTTGTTTGCAAAGCTTATACGAGCATGAATGTGGTTTTAAGGGAAATTGTTCAATCAGTCCTAAGCATATTGTGTGGTTGTTAATTCAATCCTAATTTTTTTAATTTTGCCAATTTAATTCTAGACCTTTATGTAAAACTCAATATAATCTTTTTAGCCAATTTTAGTAGAAAATTATTCACATGACTATGTACCCATAGGACAGTCAACAAACCACCATGTCAGTGATTTCAGAAAAAAAGTTGATCAAAAGTACTATATTGAAATTTTGTGCAAAATTTTATAACTAAATTGACAAAATTGAAAAGTTTGGGACTAAATTAATATCAGCACAATAAGTTTAGGATTGATTGAAATTTTTTTCCAAAATTTTCATGTTGAACTTTTTAACAATACATTTTAATGAATTCCTTTTTTTTATTTAATATAGGCATCGCCCTTAACCTAGTAATCTAGAAATCTTTACCTATGCTAATATAAAAATAATGATGTTATTACTTGCGGTTCTGAATATTCCTATATACCCTTCCCACCAGTCCTATCAGTACTGGTTGAGGATTTAGAAAATGGTATAAAATAAGACTAGTGTATCAAATCTCCAAGGGCCACTCTTCATATGCAACTTACTTATCAGGTTAGTGCAGTCCATGATCTATTAAAGTTCAAGAGAATCCATGTATTTGACCCTTCTATAGCAACATCGTAATCGAATTTAGAAAACGGAACCATCGAATAGTATCGGTAGAGTTAAAATCTTTGGTGGGATAAGTGAATGCAAATGTGTGGACAAATTACCGGATTTTATTATCTAGATCTGCACAAGTTATTTTGACAATCAAAATCTGAAATTTAATGTTATGCATTTTCGTAAATTGAGTGATGGCCCCATCAACGCCTATAAATTGGTGCGACTTCAGTGATCAAATCCACACATTTTGATTTCCCCTTCTCAAATGTCCCTCTTTCTTTTCTTTAGATACAAGTCCATTCTAATTCTTTTGAGTATAGTGTATTTTATTGAAGCTCAAGGCAAGCTTCAAGTCAAACCCTAGCTTCATCATCTTTTGGCTTACCACAACAAATTCAATCATCAAAACTACAGTTCAAAGGTATGCAAATCTCAAAAAACTTCTCTACTATAGCTTCCTTAATTTTTTTTTTCTTTTAGGGTTTTTTTCTTTTAGGGTTCATCATGTGTCCATGGCTTAATTACTCCTTACCAAGCCAATTATTTATTTCAAAATATCTTTCTATTATCTTTTTTCCCTTTACAATCGGTGTTAATATTTTTTTTTTCCAGATTAATGGCTAAGGAGGAACGTGTCAACCCAAAAAGGTTTTTTGAATTCCCACCCAAAAATGAACAAATATATATTTACACACGCACGCATGCACATGTATTAGTGAATTTATGGGGACTTGAAATATTGTTTTTGATATGCTTTTAAAGATTCGAGGTCCACAGTTTTACATAAAAATCATGTAAGAATTTGAAATCGATTATTTATTTAATACTGTGCGCCTCAAATCTTTAAGAAATTATGAAAAGCAACGCTTTGGGAAACTCCAAATACCTTGATATTGCTTGAAATTCGAAAATGATTTTTACGGAAAAATTTGAAATTGACTTTGGGTTTGGTTTATTCTATCCATCTAAGGTTCTTCCTTTAAGAGGTGCGTCTGCTCTATGTAAAATGGTCAAACAGTATTTCTAGATTAGTTCAAGCTACATTATTAACATAACATAGCGAATATTCGGGTGAGTTATATTGGTTTGATATTCATTTGAAACCTTACAATATGTATTCCTCAATCTTGAAATATCAGAAACTTAAAGACAGCAATAAATTTCGGGTATAGAAGAGATAAACACCTTAAATAATGAACCACCCATCGTGGCGGCGTGGATGGTAGGGCTCTTTGGACTCCATCGTGGAGGTCCGGTTTGAATCCTGCGACGAGAAAATAAGTAGCTTTTTGGTGATCTTACCCGGGGTGCGTGGGTGGTGGTCTGCGTTGCCTCAGGGGTTTACCCCGCTACCGGCCGTGCGCGGGTTCCCTTGGGTCAAAAAAAAAAAAAAAAAAAAAACACCTTAAATAATGAAAAAAGTGATATTTTACTACCATACTCCCATTTTTGCATAAGCATTTTATTAGATTTGATGGGAAATCGTTGCAACTTGCTAATAAATTACTGTTTTTTTTTTTTTGCCCTAAATTCGTTGATAACTAAGGGAAAATGGAAAAACAAAATCGATGCCTAAAATCTGATAGTTTAGTATATTAAAATATTGCTCTTTCGGTTCTATTTAAAATTTTCTTTATTAACAAACAAATGTATGACTTTTGTAATGCGAAGCAATTTTTCATTTCCATACAGAAAAATAATTTGATCCTAATTTTCTCTATATTGGTTTTCATTTTTTACTGTTCTCAAAAGAAATAGATCGGTGATCGAATTTTGCGCAAAGAAAGTTACACAAAGGTTACATATCCATTATTTATCTCTTTTTTAGCCAATCAATTTTTTTATTGCTAATAATTGATCCATTAATCTTGTAGCACTTAATTTCGTAAAGGGGTCATTTATTTTCTTCTTCAATCATTTGTTCTTTTTTTAATTTTTGTCAAATTCCTTTTGATCTTTCAAAAAATTAAACTTTGCAATTTCCTTTTGGGCCACCAATTGAAGTCAGCCCTAATCTCTCAAGCCCACCTCAGGCAAGTCGTCCTGAGAACCCAAATCTCCCATTTTCATCCAAGGAAAAAACGGAAAACATTTTCCGTTCCAATCTCACCTGAAAAGTTTCCTCTTTTGAAAAGGAAAACATTTTCCAAGCCTCGCCTCTTCTCTTCCTTCGTTCTTGTTCTCATTCTCTTGTGTGAATGTCCTTCACAAATCAGTGCTGTACTAAGCCGCCGAGAAAAAGGGAAAAAAAAAAAAAAGCCTCAATTTTGCGAGGAAATCCCAGTCTCAATCCATGAAAAAGGAGAGGAGAGGAAGAAGCCAAGTTGGGAGGAATCGGGAGGAAGAAGGAGGAGGAAGGAGGAAGGAAAAAAAATTCTATTTTAAAAATATAAATAACTAAAAAATCCCAGTATCTGGAATCGAAAAAATTCCTGCCCAGTTCTTGAGTGCTTTTCAATTTTGGTCCCAGTCTCAATCCATAGGGTAATTCCCAGTATCTGGGTCCCAGTTCTTGTTAGGGTTTTGGGTCCCGCTGTTAGCCGGGTTCTTGCTGGTTTCTTGAAATCGCGCGCTCTGCACGGAAGGGAAGGCGGGGAAGGCGAATTCCTCTGCTGGGCAGGCGGTTTCGGGAGCTCATTCAGCTTCGGATTGACATGGGTCCCTCTCGTGGCAACTTCCACTCGAATGACGAGGACCCGACTCAGAGGTTTGAGCTCGTTGTCCTAAATTTCGTTGCTTGAGTTCTTTTCTTGCCTGCGGTGGTTTCTTGAGGATTAATCTTAGCTACATTGAAGGTTTTGGGAGTGTTTTGAGGCTGGGATTGCTGTTGCTCATGCTTTCGGAGCGTTTAACGTTGGCCTAGGCTGGTGAATGGCCTGAAAAATTCTCACGTTAAGACCAGAAAGTTGTCGTACTTAGTTATTCTCTTCTCAAGACGCTATGAGTTAGTAAGTTAGCGCTGCTAATCCTTTTGTCTAGTTGGGAACTTACGAGAGGATCAAGTTATGGTCACGGGACCATGGAGCATTGTCTCGTTCTTTGGGGATTGGGGTGGGGTGGCTCTATCACTTCTCCAAGTAAAATGTGCACTTGCTCGCTTTGCAACTTTATGAGCTTTTCTTTACTTTCATTTGATAGTAAGAGATTAGCCAGAATTGTAGGGTTGAAACGTGGTGGAACTCATGGGAGTTTTTAATTTCTTCTCTCTACTTTCGGTGAATTCGAATCGAAAGTAAAAACTAGCTAGCCCTCTGCATTTTCATGAGTTTGTTGATTGTAGTTAGTTCGGTAGTCTTGCTTCTGTAACTGGTTCAACTGAAAATTGATATTTCATGTTAGATGCGATTCGTTAAGGATACTTGTCATCAGCTTGTAGGTTCAACTTTCTTTGAGCTATTGAGTCATCTAACTTCATACTTTCTTTGAACTTTCTCAAATAGTTGATTCCGCACAATTCAGTGTCCTCATTTCTTGTGACAATCAATACTTTTGGAAAAACATTACTTTTTTTTTTTTTTTTTTTTTTTTTTTTTTTATGATCTAGGTATGTCTCACCAAAAAAGGGTCTTTCATAATTGCCTGTTTTTGGCCTTGCAGATCAAGGAGAAAGAAGAATGCTTCAACTGGAGAGAACTTGGATTCTTCTTCTGCAGGTACTATAAGTAATAATTTAATTCAGTCTTTTTAAGGTGCTAACTTTTTAAACTTCTCCGTTGTATCTCATATTTTATCTTTTCATCCTTATTTCATTGCCTTCTGGCCTAAATTTGTCTGCATTGTCAACTGATAATTCAGGTCAAGGATCAAGTGATGGGAAAAAGGCTTTGTATCACTGTAATTATTGCAACAAAGACATTACGGGGAGAATCCGTATCAAGTGTGCTATGTGCCCTGATTTTGACCTGTGTATCGAATGCTTCTCGGTTGGGGCTGAGGTGGTGCCTCATAAAAGCGGCCACCCATACAGAGTCATGGTTAGTAATAGCATCATTAAATTTGATCTTCTTTGGACCATCTGCTAACATCAAACTTTACATTTTTTAGTATCTATAGACATCAGCGGGAAGAGAGACAGGACATTCTCTAATTCTCATGAGTGCTCACGTGTCAATTATTGTTTCCAAACAGTAGGCATGTTTTTCTAGCATCAATCTCAAGAAATCTACTGCGATGTAATTTCTCATCTGTCACCTTTCTGGACTTCTGGACGTAGTGTGAAACTGATCAAGTTGTTATCTAGAAACTAGGATCATCCTTCTTTGAACTACAGTACTCTCTAATGATGCTTCCAGAATGTCTGAAATCTGCTGTTATGCAATGGTGACAATGCAAAAGGTTTGATTTTTTTATTCATGCAATGTAATTTTGTTATGGTCTTCTCATTTCAACAGGACAACTTGTCATTTCCTCTGATCTGCCCTGACTGGAATGCAGGTGATGAGATATTGCTTCTTGAGGTTGTCTCTGCCTATTTCGAATCCTCGATTTATTTTGTTTTTGTCTTTTTCCTTGTTTTGGTATGTATATTTTGGTATGGGAAGCAGATGGTTATTGTGGAATGCATTTCAGGGAATTGAAATGTATGGGTTAGGGAACTGGGCTGAAGTTGCTGAGCATGTTGAGACAAAGAGCAAAGAACTGTGCATTGATCATTACTATGAAGTGTATATGAACTCTCCAGTCTTTCCTCTTCCTGTAAGAGATCCTAATTGAAATGAATTCTGTTTCTGTTTTTTGCATTAACGTGGCATGAGATTTTAACATTATATCTTGGATAGGATATGTCTCATGTCGTTGGGAAAAATCGCAAAGAACTTCTTGCAATGGCTAAAGGACATGGCGAGGACAAGAAAGGTGCTTGATGATGTTTTGTTCTTTCCCTGTGAATTTTTGTAAAAGCTTATGTGACAATATTGGAAACAACAATCTATCATGAACCCTAACTAATGACCTCAAAGATGGAAAGATGTCACTATTGACTGATGTGCCTGTACTAGTTACTATTGTATATACCAAAAAGATAAAACCAAACTTTTTAGTGAGAAGCTCATGCATTAATGATTTTGTTTGGATAGAACTCTTCATTGGTCTGTCTTATGTATTGGTATTCTTATAATTTGAATTGAGCAAAATTTATAAGTGACAAATACTCTTTTTGCGATTCTGTTTGAATAAATCTCTTTCTTCTGGTTCATATCAAGTATTGATCTTCACATTCATTTGATAAGCAACTGCTTCATTATGGTCCTCAAATTTGAAGTTCTTGGTTTATGCTTATTGGGTGGGTTTATTTTCACATAAGGTATGTTTGTGATTAGTGCAGGACCTTCCGTTGGTGATCGTAATCATGTTCAGTCAATTTCAAAAGAACCTTCTCAAGGAAAATTTGCATGAAATCATGCAGGATGCGGATCAGATACATAATGATCATTCCCTCCCCAGTCCCCACCACTCATTTTTCTGGGCATTTCTTCAAAGAAGACAACAAAGACTGTTTTCCATTGACCTACATGTGCATGCCGGCGTTAGGTTTGCATGTAGTTATGTATGTCTGACTGTGCTCTATACAAAACTGGATAAGGGTACGTTCCTACATTCATTTGTTCTGAGAGAGAGACAGAGAGAGAGAGAGAGAGCATTACATGTTTGTTTTCTTTTTCCATTCAGAGCCAGACAGAAGCTGATTTAGTCAAAGAAATATCTCCACCAGCATGCTTGGGTTGTTGTATGAATTGGTGAGCAAAGTTAAAGAGAGCCGCCAAAGGCAGGGACGTGCCGGCGTTGCCACTCATGACTCATGATCGGCGTCTGTCCTGTGTTATTCAATTTGCTGTACCACCCGCTCCTTAGCCTCCTTTTCTGCAGCACTTTCTATTCATTTTTATTGTACGACGATATCTCCAAATTAAGTTTCGGAAGACTAACTCTAGTGAAGGTAAAGGTAGTTTTGGAACAATGAGAGGTAAAACCAAAAAACTAAAAAATTTATGATAATAGTTTTGAAAAAAAAAAAAGTAGTTTCAGCATTTAACTAAATGTTGAAAGCCCAAAGCTAGTCCTTATCGGCATTGAACTTTCAGCTTTCTCAAGACCAGAATTCGATTGCCAAACACCCCAGTATTTCCTCAAAGGGCTTTGAAGGCTAAAAGCCCATTGGGAAAGTTGAATCAAACGTACCAATCTTTTACCATATCTATTTCCATAAAGTCAATCATTACAATTTAAGAATGAGGCTTCGCCCTTAGAGAGGCTCATGGCCCATGGTTGTCCCGTTGTCGATGTTGGACGCCTCATCTCCGATGAATGGTAGAGTCAATGGTTTGACCATCCTCACACGAAATCTATCTCGGCATCATTATGTCTCTATAGATATATATGTACCTCTTACTCTTTGTACGTGCGTTTTTGTATTTATACCTATATATTTGTGTATATACTATTAATTAAACAATTTAACATGGCCGCTTTAATCTCAAAATTGCAAAAAAGAAAAAGAAAAAAAAAGAACCATGGAAAGCCGATACACATATTTAAAGTATTATATGACCGCACATAACCATAAACATAACTATCATGATCAAGATTATTGACAAGTAATTAATGAATTGCCTTTTGAATTTGAATTCCAAATCATTGTCAGAGATTCCATAAGTCTCTCGTATTTCCTTTTACAGTAATTTAAATTATATTCATGGAAATGAACAATTTAAGTAGCTGAGCTCTTATAGCTAAATTTATTTAAATGTTGATCTTTGGAACACTCCAATTATATATTAAAACACAAGGTAGACTTCATTGCATATCAGTTATGTGTTTTTTATGTGTATATTCACATATTAAAGGAAACAGGCGTCCTTATCATGATAGGATTTGCATTTACATTATGCTTGACATCTCACTTAATTAACCAAAGTTTCACACATCAATTCATCGTGCATCAACCGTGTTTGTTAAAATGTTTGTACGCAAAAGGGTGTTGAAACATCATATGCTGCTTGTTTGCAAAGCTTATATGAGCATGAATGTGGTTTTAAGAGAAATTGTTCAATTAGTCCTAAGCATATTGTGTGGTTGTTAATTCAATCCTAATTTTTTTTTTTTTAATTTTGCCAATTCAATTCTAGACCTTTATGTGAAACTCAATATAATCTTTTTAACCAATTTTAGTAGAAAATTATTCACATGACTATGTACCCATAGGACAGTCAACAAACCACCACGTCAATGATTTCAAAAGAAAAGTTGATCAAAAGTACTATATTGAAATTTTGTGCAAAATTTTATAACTAAATTGACAAAATTGAAAAGTTTGGGACTAAATTAATATCGGCACAATAAGTTTAGGACTGATTGAAATTTTTTTCCAAAATTTTCACGTTGAACTTTTTAACAATACATTTTAATGAATTCCCTTTTTTTTTTTTTAATATAGGCATCGCCCTTAACCTAGTAATCTAGAAATCTTTACCTATGCTAATATAAAAATAATGCTGTTATTACTTGCGGTGCTGAATATTCCTATATACCCTTCCCACCAGTCCTATCAGTATGGTATAAAATATGACTAGTGTATCAAATCTCCAAGAGCCACTCTTCATAGGCAACTTACTTATAAGGTCAGTGCAGTCCATGATCTATTAAAGTTCAAGAGAATCCATGTATTTGACCCTTCTATAGTAACATGGTAATCGAATTTAGAAAACGCAACCATCGAATAGTATTGGTAGAGTTAAAATCTTTGTGGGATAAGTGAATGCAAATGTGTGGACAAATTACCGGATTTTATTATCTAAATCTGCACAAGTTATTTCGACAATCAAAATCTGAAATTTAATGTTATGCATTTTCGTAAATTGAGTGATGGCCCCATCAACGCCTATTAATTGGTGCGACTTCAGTGATCAAATCCACACATTTCGATTTATCCTTCTCAAATGTCCCTCTCTCTTTTCTTTAGATACGAGTCCATTCTAATTCTTCTGAGTTTAGTGTATTTTATTGAAGCTCAAGGCAAGCTTGTCAAACCCTAGCTTCATCATCTTTTGGCTTACCACAACAAATTCAATCATCAAAACTACAGTTCGAAGGTATGAAATCTCAAAAAACTTCTCTACTATAGCTTCCTTATTTTTTTTTCTTTCAGGGTTCATCATATGTGTCCATGGCTTAATTACTCCATACCAAGCCAATTATTTATTTCAAAATATCTTTTTATTATCTTTTTTTCCCTTTACAATCGGTCTTAATATTTTCTTTTTTCCAGATTAATGGCTAAGGAGGAACGTGTCAACTCAAAAAGGTTTTTTGAATTCCCACCCAAAAATGAACAAATATATATTTACACACGCACGCATGCACATATATTAGTGAATTTATGGGGACTTGAAATATTGTTTTTGATATGCTTTTAAAGATTCGAGGTCCACAGTTTTACATAAAAATCATGTAAGAATTTGAAATCGATTATTTATTTAATACTGTGCGCCTCAAATCTTTAAGAAATTATGAAAAGCAACGCTTTGGGAAACTCCAAATACCTTGATATTGCTTGAAATTCGAAAATGATTTTTACGGAAAAATTTAAAATTGACTTTGGGTTTGGTTTATTCTATCCATCTAAGGTTCTTCCTTTAAGAGGTGCGTCTGCTCTATGTAAAATGGTCCGAACAGTATTTCTAGATTAGTTCAAGCTACATTATTAACATAACATAATGAATATTCAAGTGAGTTATATTGGTTTGATATTCATTTGAAACCTTACAATATGTATTCCTCAATCTTGAAATATCAGAAACTTAAAGACAGCAATGAATTTCGGGTATAGAAGAGATAAACACCTTAAATAATGAAAATAGTGATATTTTACTACCATACTCCCAGATTTTTGCATAAGCATTTTATTATATTTGATGGGAAATTGTTGCAACTCGCTAATAATTACTGGGTTTTGCCCTAAATTCGTTAATAACTAAGGGAAAATGGAAAAACAAAATCGATGCCAAAAATCTGATAATTTAGTATATTAAAATACTGTTGTTTCGGTTCTATTTAAAATTTTCTTTATTAACAAACAAATGTATGACTTTTGTAAAGCGAAGCAATTTTTCATTTCCATACACAAAAATAATTTGATCCTAATTTTTTCTATATTGATTTTCAGTTTCCTATTGTTCCCAAAAGAGATAGATCCATGATCAAATTTTGCAGAGAAGAAGGTTACACAAGCTGCATACTCAATGTTTATCTCTTTTTTTAGCCAAACTAATTTTTTTTATTGCTAATAATTAATCCAATAATCTTGTAGCACTTAATTTTGTTCTTCTTCAATCATTTATTCTTTTTTTTTTCCCTTTCTATGTTTCTACTTTTTGGGTCAAATTCCTTTTGATCTTTGAAAAAATTAAACTTTGCAATTTCGTGTTGGGCCATCAATTGAAGTCAGCCCTAATCTCTCAAGCCCACCTCCAGGCAACTCGTGCTGAGAACCCAAATCCCATTTCCATACAAAGCAAACCCAAATCCAATCTCACCTGCAATTTCTTGCTGACATTTCGTGTGTCAATTCATGCACAAATCAGTGCTGTACTAACCAAAAAAAAAAATCCAATTTTGCGGAAATCCCAGTCTCAATCCATGAAAAAAAAAGTAGAGAGGGAAGAATCCAAGTTGCCCAAGAAATTGCAGTAATTCCCAGTATCTGGAATCGAAATTCCTGCCCAGTTCTTGATTTTCTTGGCGCCACTAGGGTTTTGGGTCCCGCTGTCAGCGTTCCGGGTTCTTGCTGGTTTCTTGAAATCGCGCGCTCTGCACGGAAGGGAAGGCGGGGAAGGCGAATTCCTTTGCTGGGCAGGCGGTTTCGCGAGCTCATTCAGCTTCGGACTGACATGGGTCGCTCTCGTGGCAACTTCCACTCGAATGACGAGGACCCGACTCAGAGGTTTGAGCTCGTTGTCTTAAATTTCGTTGCTCGAGTTCTTTTCTTGCTTGCGGTGGTTTCTTGAGGATTAATCTTAGCTACATTGAAGGTTTTGGGAGTGTTTTGAGGCTGGGATTGCTGTTGCTCGTGCTTTCGGAGCGTTTAATGTTGGCTTAGGCTGGTGAATAGCCTGAAAATTTCTCACGTTAAGACCAGAAAGTTCTCGTACTTAGTTTATTCTCTTCTCAAGACGCTATGAGTTAGTAAGTTAGCGCTGCTAATCCTTTTGTCTAGTTGGGAACTTACGAGAGGATCAAGTTATGGTCACGGGACCATGGAGCATTGTCTCGTTCTTTGGGGATTGGGGTGGGGTGGCTCTATCACTTCTCCAAGTAAAATGTGCACTTGCTTGCTTTGCAACTGTATGAGCTTTTCTTTACTTTCGTTTGATAGTAAGAGATTAGCCAGAATTGTAGGGTTGAAACGTGGTGGAACTCATGGGAGTTTTTAATTTCTTCTCTCTACTTTCGGTGAATTCGAATCGAAAGTAAAAACTAGCTAGCCCTCTGCATTTTCATGAGTTTGTTGATTGTAGTTAGTTCGGTAGTCTTGCTTCTGTTACTGGTTCAACTGAAAATTGATATTTCATGTTAGATGTGATTCATTAAGGATACTTGTCATCAGCTTGTAGGTTCAACTTTCTTTGAGCTATTGAGTCATCTAACTTCATACTTTCTTTGAACTTTCTCAAATAGTTGATTCCGCACAATTCAGTGTCCTCATTTCTTGTGACAATCAATACTTTTGGAAAAACATTACTTTTTTTTTAATGATCTTGGTATGTCTCACCAAAAAAGGGTCTTCAATAATTGCCTGTTTTTGGCCTTGCAGATCGAGGAGAAAGAAGAATGCTTCAACTGGAGAGAACTTGGATTCTTCTTCTGCAGGTACTATAAGTAATAATTTAATTCAGTCTTTTTAAGGTGCTAACTGTTTAAACTTCTCCGTTGTATCTTATATTTTATCTTTTCATCCTTATTTCATTGTCTTCTGGCCTAAATTTGTCTGCATTGTCAACTGATAATTCAGGTCAAGGATCAAGTGATGGGAAAAAGGCTGCGTATCACTGTAATTATTGCAACAAAGACATTACGGGGAGAATCCGTATCAAGTGTGCTATGTGCCCTGATTTTGACCTGTGTATCGAATGCTTCTCGGTTGGGGCTGAGGTGGTGCCTCATAAAAGCGGCCACCCATACAGAGTCATGGTTAGTAATAGCATCATTAAATTTGATCTTCTTTGGACCATCTGCTAACATCAAACTTTACATTTTTTAGTATCTATAGACATTAGCAGGAAGAGAGACAGGACGTTCTCTAATTCTCATGAGTGCTCATGTGTCAATTATTGTTTCCAAACAGTAGGCATGTTTTTCTAGCATCAATCTCAAGAAATCTACTGCAATGTAATTTCTCATCTGTCACCTTTCTGGACTTCTGGACGTAGTGTGAAACTGATCAAGTTGTTATCTAGAAACTAGGATCATCCTTCTTTGAACTACAGTACTTTCTAATAATGCTTCCAGAATGTCTGAAATCTGCTGTTATGCAATGGTGACAATGCAAAAGGTTTGATTTTTTTATTCATGCAATGTAATTTTGTTATGGTCTTCTCATTTCAACAGGACAACTTGTCATTTCCTCTGATCTGTCCTGACTGGAATGCAGATGATGAGATATTGCTTCTTGAGGTTGTCTCTGCCTATTTCGAATCCTCGATTTATTTTGTTTTTGTCTTTTTCCTTGTTTTGGTATGTATATTTTGGTATGGGAAGCCGATGGTTATTGTGGAATGCATTTCAGGGAATTGAAATGTATGGGTTAGGGAACTGGGCTGAAGTTGCTGAGCATGTTGGGACAAAGAGCAAAGAACTGTGCATTGATCATTACTATGAAGTGTATATGAACTCTCCAGTCTTTCCTCTTCCTGTAAGAGATCCTCATTGAAATGAATTCTGTTTCTGTTTTTTGCATTAACATGGCATGAGATTTTAACATTATATCTTGGATAGGATATGTCTCATGTTGAAGGGAAAAATCGCAAGGAACTTCTTGCAATGGCTAAAGGACATGGTGAGGACAAGAAAGGTGCTTGATGATGTTTTGTTCTTTCCCTGTGAATTTTTGTAAAAGCTTATGTGACAATATTGGAAACAACAATCTATCATGAACCCTAATTAATGACCTCAAAGATGGAAAGATGTCACTATTGACTGATGTGCCTGTACTAGTTACTATTGTATATACCAAAAAGATAAAACCAAACTTTTTAGTGAGAAGCTCATGCATTAATGATTTTGTTTGGATAGAACTCTTCATTGGTCTGTCTTATGTATTGGTATTCTTATAATTTGAATTGAGCAAAATTTATAAGTGACAAATACTCTTTTTGCGATTCTGTTTGAATAAATCTCTTTCTTCTGGTTCATTTCAAGTATTGATCTTCACATTCAGTTGATAAGTAACTGTTTCGTTATGGTCCTCAAATTTGAAGTTCTTGGTTCATGCTTATTGGGTGGGTTTATTTTCACATAAGGTATGTTTGTGATTACCGCAGGACCGTCTGTTGGTGATCTATCATTGAAGGAAGAATCTCCTTTTTCTCCTCCAAGAGTCAAGTATGCGCTTGTCTCCTTTATGCCTTCATTCTTAACTGTTATACCTTCTCAGTTGGTGACGTGCAATATTTACTCTCAGACTTGAAGATCCACACAAAGGTGGTTCTTCTGGCCGTTTGCTCTCTGGTGCAAATGCTGGTGGGTTAGTCAGACACTTAATTTTTTGTGAATCATTATGCTTATAGATCCTAACCCTTTGGGGGTGGTTGTCATGTTCTCTTGGTCTTGTCAATTTAGATATGGATGCCGGGTCTTGCTCTAGTAGCAACAATGCAGCATCAGGAGCTGGTATCAAGGGATCCAATGTGGCCCAGGCTAAGAACGGAGTTAGCAACATCAAAGCTGAAGGTATGATGAACGTTCTTTTGTGGATAGCATTGTACAAATGTGTCCATTGTAAGTTTTGTTAACATCACTTGATATGTTCCTGCAGATGCCCAGTTTAATGGAAATTTTAATGGGATGACTCCAAGTACTTTGGGGGATGACGGCCCCTCTCTAATTGAGTCAAGCGGTTACAACCCCAAAAGACAGGAGTTTGATACAGAATATGATAATGATGCTGAGCAGCTACTAGCTGAGATGGAATTCAAGGAGACGGACACAGAAGAAGAGCATGAGCTGAAGTTGCGGGTGCTCCGTATCTATTCAAAAAGGTGATGGTCAAGAATGAGCTTATATCTATTTGCGGTTCCTAGAAATCGCTAGATAACATTTCTGAAAACTGTGGATTAAGCTTCTTCATCAAGTTGGGTTTCTTCTAGTCTCGATGAGTTCTGGCACGTAACTCATCATAATTTTTGCTGGCAGGCTGGACGAGAGGAAACGGCGAAAGGATTTCATACTAGAGAGGAATTTACTGTTCCAAAGTCCGTTCGAGAAGAGCTTGATGCCTGAAGAGAGGTCGCTGTGTCGGCGTTACGATGTCTTCATGCGGTTTCATTCGAAGGAGGAGCATGAAGATTTGCTCCAGACCATTGTTGCTGAGCACAGAACTTTGAAAAGGATAAAAGAATTGCAGGTATTTTGTGGCGTTATTCATGTGAAGATGTCTTATGTTTTGCAACAGAGGACAACACACGCTTTTGTGCAACATTAACATCAATGTCTCTCTCACACCTTCGAGGACATTAATTTTGCAGGAAGCCCGTGCAGCTGGTTGCCGTACATCAGCTGAGGCAGATAGATACTTTGAAAACAAGAGGAGAAGAGAAGCTGAAGAAAGCACTCGCCGAGGTAAAGATAGTTCTCAACTTGGTGCTACCGGCCAGGGCCCCCCCTCCATACATGCTTCCTCAGGCTTGGCCAGCGACCTGGACGTGATGGGATTTAACGGCTCGGATTTACTTTCTGATACTGTAAGTCCTCCACCTGACTTTCTATCTTGTTTCGGCGAGTTATAGGAGACTTCTTACAATTCTAGACATCTGTTTTGCAATGGGCAAGAAGATTTTTTTTTTTTTTTTTTTTTTTTTTTTTTTTTTTTTTTTTTTTAACTTTGCTGCTTATTATGGCTTGCAGGAGAAACGGCTTTGCTCGGAGCTGAGGTTACCTGCACCAGTTTATCTCAAAATGCAGCAGGTCATGTCGGTGGAGATCTTCAGTGGCAATGTCACCAAGAAGTCCGATGCCCATAACCTGTTCCAGATGGAACCGAGCAAAGTCGATAGAGTCTATGACATGCTCGTGAGGAAGGGACTCGCCCCGCCTTGATTCCGTCTCTCTTCTCAAATTTCCAGTTTTGATATTTAAGTCGCTAACCCAGTTGTACACAATTCGATGTGGAGAAATTGATCAGTATTGTATAGTCCTATTTATCTCTCGAATGAAATATCATTTTCTTTTGATGTCGTAAGGCAAATCCAACACCCTAGAAACTCACAGGAGGGACAAATTCTCTTCCTTGCGTTGTGCTTCCGGCGAATATTTGAGGAGCTTGGACTCATGGGGCAAACCAATTCAGATATCATCTTCAAGGATCATTGATTTGCAATAAGCAGGAAAGTGACATGATCGATTTCTGCGCATGTATTTGCTCATCTATGATGATGTGAATCCACTCATTTGCTTAATATTTGATGTACATACAGGTCAAAAACAGGTCAAAATCAACAAAAGATGGCGCACCCGAATAGTAGGTCGAAAAAAGTTTTTACTGAAGAGAATTGTAGAACAGAATCAGTACAACAGAGATGCCAATTATGACGGGAAATGCCGTAACTAAGTAAAGCGCTCCATAGCCCTGCAAGAGAGAGCATTCTTGGTCACCGATCACCCCTAAGAATAAGCTAGAGCAACGAACGAAACTTCTGGCAATTTTGACAACCAAACCGAACCATGTAACATCTGACTACCAACACAATCATCATTAAGGTTCGAAACGCTACCCATTCAGAGTAAATCCATTCACACAGAAGTTGAACAATAATATGAAACCTCATAACGTCAAGTATGTGATCAATAATGAAGTTTATTGCTATCACTGCGATAAATCAATTCTCATGCTTTGGGGGCAACAACAAAACTTCGCATTAAAAGACTAGTTTCATGAGCTATGACCACCTAAGACCATCAACATCATAAACTCCGCCCAAAAGGATGGAGAGGTGTTCTTGGGTCGGCTCAGTATAGTTTAAAGAATCCACTTGCTCAGCTTTTGTGGTTGGGCTTTCTTTCTGCCTATTTTGACGATGAGCAATACGACAGTAAGATTTGATTACCATATATTATAGGTACAATGTCATCTCTTTACAGAGGCTACGCTAGGTCATGAGGTTAGGATGACATAGCTAAAATAGAAAGTACTCAAAAGAATTTCCAAGAACAAAGAGTTCCAAACATACCACCATTTAAAGGTATCGAGAATGCCAACTTGTGTCAGCAATTACATTCTTGGTTTTTAAGTTGTGCTTTAGGTCAGAAAACATTGATGTGATTACTTATTAAGAGAGCAGTAATTTCTCAGCATGAGAATAACAGTGAATAGAATGTACGAGCTTTGAGAAAGATGCTCTTTATCACAAGTATCATTAGACATTCATTCAGTTCCACAAGCATACCAAGACATCACACTATTCTCCGGAAACTCGCTAGATCATCATAATCATGGAGACAGAGCAGTAAAAGATACCATAAAATTGGAGCCAGCATAATTATCTGTTGTGTCCTCCAAATTGTTCTAACAGCATCACCGCATAAGTCAATGTTCTCTTTACCTCTTCATTACTTGTTTTAATAATCCATGAAATCTGAGGTTTCATTTGCATTTGAGGGAAGAACAAGCCACTGAAGGATTTTTGTGCAACTTATTAGTTTATCCTTCCCTTATTAATGTGATGATCAAGAGAGAGCTTGGAGAGAGAGATCTGGAGACATACCACAGCTGCAGGCACTTCTGTCTCATCACTGTTATCGTCCTCTTCAATTTCAGCAGCTGAATCCCAGTCAATATTTAGTCTCTTAGCAGCCACTTCAGGATTGATACCAGTGTCTGTGGCTTTTGCATATAGTGATTTCCCTGGCTTCTTTTTGGGGACCGCCTCCTATTACACAAGGCACAACATGCACGGATAAGATTTGTGAGGAAAAGGACTTGTCACGTATTAAAGCAAGTGAATCGGCATTGACATAGATATACGTCACCATTAGCAAAATGGAAAAGGAAAGCTACCTTCACTTAGACAGATAAACAAGCACAAATACACGGATAACCATCTCAAGAGACGGCTCATGACAATGATCCACATTGATTAAATATCTCATGATAAGACCTAACATGATTGTGAGGTCATGTGGACGGGTTTCAAACTATACCTCCAAGTTAGGCCACTGAATCATCTCCTCTGCAAGCATTTTAAGAGCAAGACGATTTTCTGGGACCTTTCCTTCATTGACCTACCATTAGAAGAGCACTATAATAATCCAGTAATAATAGTATTATACATCACATCAAGGAATTTCTTACCACAATGTGGCAGCATAGGACACTAGGCTGTCATAAAGAAATAACAAAGAGATAAGAGAGAGAAGCAGCTTATTCATAGAGAGACATTTGATGGACTAGCAGAACAGATTCAGAGCATTAGACAATCACACTAAATGGGGTGTAGCAAAACGATTTTCTAATTCCCCTGGTTAGTCTGTTCTTAAGTTCTTTCGGTGTTCTATTCAGGCAAGCCGTGTTCATGTCCTTGAGCCATCACAGTGTTGATTTGGAATTCTTACAAACAGGCCTGTACCCCTTTGGTACTTCTTTGCGTAATACTTCACTTGCGAGGAAAAAAAAAGAAGAAGTATGATTTATCAAGCTGTACTCCTACACTGAACATGCTCTGGTTCGGGGCAAAGTACAAAATAATCGAAAAGAGAGATCCAGAAGAACAGCATAAGTTTTTCATATTTAGGAATTTGGAATTAGCTTTTCTACTTTTATTCATTAATCTTTTTCTTATTATGGTTTGATCTTCCATGTGAAAATCATAATTAATTCAATCAATTTGAGAGAGAGTGAATGCAATTCTTCAGATCAAGGTTGAAACCTCCCATCATCTTTCCGCAGAAGATTCATGATGGCTTTCAAAAGCAATAACTAAACTCGAGTCTATGAAGGCAAACTACTTGAGAAAGACATCCAAGCAATATGCACCATATGTCTTGCAAAAGGGCAAATTATTTTCCCAACATCATCAATAATTTGAAAATTAGAAAGCTAATTGCCCCAGTTGGCCCTCTTCAGATTTCAGTAACTGTCATTTCGAAAAGCTAATAACCAAAGTTAAAAAGAGCAAGGTTTAGGTTCTCCTCATATGTCCACATATTAATCCTAGATATCGTTAACCATTAAGTGAGTAGACGACAGGGTACTTATAGTCCTTATAAATTACATCCTTATGTTAATCCTTGACAGTTTTGACCATTAAGTGAGGCACGATGGTTTAACTATGGTCTCCTGGAACTTAGCACAACTTTCAACAAGCCTTCTCTGAAAAATGCCAGCTGCCAGGGAAATTGACAGATTGTTCCCACTATTAAGATACCTATAAAAACCTACTGCTTCCCACATGTGATAAACTAAACTTCATGAGCTCCACAGTAGATGCTAAACTAGAACATCCCCTCTTTTATCTCATTCCACTCTACCAGTGCTTAGGACATTGAACTTTCTGTTGGGTTCTCCTAATGTCTGGCCAAATTATCACAAGTATTCTGAAAATCAGTGAGTTGAAATTACAAATCTCGAATCTGTGGTAACCTTTAGCTGATTATGGTAATATTTCAAATGTGTTAGCATACACCATTATTTTCTTGGCAACTTTCCAAACACTTTACCTACAAATTTGTAGAATTGCCCCACAGAAACACCATTACTGCCTAAAGCATTGCTTGAGGATATTATAATTTTAGAGTTAATGCCTCCCTTGGTCAAGGTTACTCATAAATCACCAGAAAAGCCAGCAAAATACTAAATTTGAAAGGCCTGAGAGCAGATGCATGCAGCATATTCTTAAAATTCTCAGAGCTGACCTCAAACGCATGACCCCACAAAACAAAATTCAAGGACAGGAAGACAAACTTGCTCTAGAGCTTCGGCTAAATCTTCTCTAGTAGGGGCATCGAGGTCTTCAATCCCAAGGAGTCTCCTTCGCTCGACTTCCCTCGGATCCTCGATCATAATCGTCAACTTGACCTACAGATAACCATAAAGTTACAAAATTAAAACGATAGAGCTCAGGCCAGGGAACACAATTCTACTCCATTCGGAATCCAAGTGAAGCAGGCGCAAGAGCAGCAGGAAGATGGCAATCACCTCACTGAAGATCATGTCTCTATTCTTCTTCAGAAGCTCCAACACCTACAAGCAGAAGGCCAGACAAGGCAAGCCGATCAGCGCGGACATCGAAAATTGGCAGCGATAACCGAAAACACAGATGAAAATCACGAGAGCAAAGAGCTTACTCTCCGAATCTGCCCCACGTACTCGAGGTCCTGAGGATCCACATCCTCGTCCTCGCCCCGCCTCTGCTCCTCCTCTTCCGCGACGGAGGAGGAAGCAGCGCGCAGCTCGGCCTCCTCCTTCCCCACGCTCCTCACTCTCGCGGCCTTCCTCCGCAAGCCGCGGCTCCCGCACCCGACGCGCCGGCTCGCACCCGGCCGCGGCGGCGGAGGAAGGGACCGCGCGCCTCCGCCGATTCCGCCGCCGCCGCCGGCGGAGCCGGAGAGAGCGACGGGGAGAGAGAGTCGGCACCGAGGCGGCTGCAGGCTCAGCATTGGCGATGCCTCGTTTCCGCCTCCTCGCTGCTGAGGATGAGCTGGTCGGAGCTTAACAGCGGCGGCAGCCGATGCGCATAGCTCGTCGAGCTACTTCGAGGAGGGGCGATGAAGATCGGCGGCGACGGCGGCGGCGGCGGCGGAGGAAGACGGCGTAGGAAGGCCGGAAGGGAGTGGGGGTTTATCTTCTGCTGGGATGGAGGGAGGAGAAAGGAGATCAGTTTGGCTTTTTCGGTTACTGGTAACCGTTGAGTTTCCATCGTTTACCGTCGCCGTCTATTTTTCTAGATTTCTCGTTATCTTTTTTTTTTTTTTGTGAATTTGTGGTGTGGTGTGGTGTTTTATTTATATAATTTTTGGAAAAATGGACACGAATGATCTCATAGTCCCTAAATTTTTAATTTTTTTCAGTGTAATCCCCAAATTTTAGTCTAACATTCAATGTGATATTTGAACTTTTACTTTATGTAATATGATCTATGAATTTTTTGTTTATATTTAATTTAGTCCTAAATTATATAAAGATATTCAATGCTACCTCGAATCTTGAATTAATAGAAAGATAATATTAAAAATTTTAATATAATTTAGGACTATATTGAATATATACAAAAAGTCCAGGGATTATATTGAACAAATAAAAAGTTTTTACACCACATTGCATATCAAATTTAAGTTTAGAGATCATATTGAATAAATTAAAAGTTTATAGCCAAATATCATATTTGGCCAAATGTCAATGACCATTCATGTCATTATCTCATAATTTTTTTGAAAAAAAAATGATGGGGGAAGAAAATAAATAAAAAGAAGTTTATCTTACCCCTTCCCCTCCAAAAAAAAAAAAAAGCAAGAAGTTTAATTTCAAAATTACTTTTGTTTCCACTTTCAAAATTATTTTCTTTTCGACTTTCCAATTTTCATTCGAAATCTTTAAATGGAGAAAACCCACTCAAAATCTGTAAAATAAATAAATATATATGTGTGTGTAATTATACGGTAATAAAATTTTAAAGTGGAGGTGATTTTTTTCAAAAGAATTATGAATCTCATTTTAAATAGGGATAAAACTAAAAATCCCAAAACTTTTCATGAATGTGTACTTGAGTTCTAAAGCTTTTTTAAAAAAAAAGTAATTAAATCATAAAAATTTGTCAAATTGATGCAATCAAGTTTTTTATTAATTTCGTCCAATTTGAAAAAGTTAGCGCCATGTAAGATAGATAAATAATATTAAAAAAAAATGGCATATTAGCATTTTTTATTTTGGACAAAATTAACTAAATAATTTGACTGCATACATGGTCAAAAAAAAAAAAAAAAACTTGACTGCATTGATTTGACAAATTTAATGACTTAATTGCATTCTTTTTTAAAAGCCTTAAAGTTTAATTACATTTTTATGGGAAGTTTTACGACTTCTAGTTCACTTATTCTACTATTTTCAATATTAAGCAGATTGCCTCCCCTTGATAGGATTGTCCGGCGGTCTGCTGTTGCGAACTCCCGACATTCGTTGTGCACTATGCGTCCTGAATCGAAGGCGCATTTGTCCTCCGAGCGCCGTTTTTCTTCTCAAATCTGGTCTGAGGTGCTAAAGCTCTTGCCTTGTGAGAAGGTCTTACTGGAAATTGGCAGGTTGAATTGGACTGGTTGATGACAGTTCGGTTAAATGAAAGATCTTCAGACACTTCCATTCTCACTAAAGTCTCTGTGGAATGCTCAAGGAGAGCCAGAGATGAGAACTTGCATTCTCAAAGGTCTTCGTCCATTTAACAGTACCATTTCCGCCATTCGAATCGTAGCGAAGAACAGATTCGAAGGTCTCGAATGAACTAGGAACAAAGTGACAACTCGCAGCTGTGTATAAAAATGTCACTTATGCAGCATGAACATTATAATTATATCCTGTAATGATCAGACGTTTCTTCATGAACAAACTACTTCAGGGCTACTTTGCTTTTTTTGTAGTTGGAAGTTCTTTAACGAGAAAGCAGTCCAGCAGTGGTGGTTCACCTGCTGAAGAAGCAAACAGCATGAAGCACACAGCTTCCCTTTTAAATCCCATCTCCACATCCAACTCGCAGACAAAAAGGGGAGCCAAAAGGCGAGCACTGAAGAGAATGGCTGTGTATCATTTGGTCGTCCTTGTGTCTCTCTTTATGATCCCTAGATCGGAGTCGGCCGCCTATGCTTTCAACCGCACCGATTTGCAAGTGGCGGTCAATGACATGAGATCGAGATCCTTCTTCGGTTTTGCCATCCTGCTTCAGATGCTGAACGGCACATCAGAGCCGAACAGGGACTTGACTTTCCTGATACCCACAGATCCTGAATTATCGGGGTTGTCGATCTCAGTCAACCGTCTCGAAGAGTTTATTCTCAGGCTTTCCTGAATCCTTCGGCGAGCTCGCATTTTCCTACCGGAACACTCTGTCCCGTCGGGGTATAGGGACCGGCTGGTCAGGATCCACAACGGTGGGAGATTGAGCTTCTTCGTCGACAATGCTCGGGTCATCACGCCAAACGTGTGCTCCAACTCTGTGATCAAGTGCCACGGGATTGACGCGGTGATCGAGTTCAAGCGTCATGTTCCGAGAAACGGAAAGGTTAAGCAAAGGCCATCAAATTCGACTGCGCCTCCGCCGGTGGAAGCCCCGAGTCCTATTTGAACAGTTTCGCCTTCGGTTTCTGTTCCTTACTAACAGATCCGCTTCATACACGGATGACCTTGTTTGTGTGGGAGTGTGATTCTGTAAGCTCTCAAGAAAATTAGGTGGCCAGCTTCTTGATTTCCACATCTATGTTTCCAAACCAAAGTTGCAGAATAACAGCCTGTTGAGGCATGAATTGATTACTTATCCATGAATTCCATTGGTTTATTTAACATCCCTTATCGTGAGCAAATCACAAGGAAGACAAACCGATGAATTTTGTTATATACGGACTGCGATGACTTCAAGAGTGAGATCAACGAATGGCGCGCATGTCACTTCCTAAGATCACATGCAGAAATGATCTATGATATTAAACAGTCTTACAATATGATAACAAAAGATCAAGAAATACCAACTAGAGGGTACATACATAAGAGCCTGATTACAGGTGAAGAGAAGTGTCCACATCGTCACTATCATTAGCTTGAGTACATTTATCATAGACATCACGATTCGAGTTTGGTCCGGAAGACATTAAGTTCACCAGGAGAGGGATCTCGGCGCGCTGATGATTGGAGTAATAATCAGTTGTGCTTGGACAAAGGGAGAAAGGAGCTCGTGGAGGCGAACGCGGAGGCATCCTCGGTTCGCCCCGGATAAGTGGCGGATTCGAATATTGCTGACACTCTGGGGTCCGGTCAGGTGCGTCACCCGGCTGTTTGGCCATTCTCGAGAACTCTCTCTCCTCTCTCATCTCCTTCATTCTCTGCAACTGCTTGAATCTCTCTTGCAACAAGGCAATGGAGGAATGATTCACCACATGGTCATTGCTCTCTCTCCCCATTTGCTTCATGGCAGGCCCGCTTGTGAGGATGATCTGTCCCCAACCTTAGGCAGCCTCAACCAAAGGCTTTAGATGTATTTATAGGATGATGGTTTGGCTCCTAGCTATTGTCCTTTTTATCAAGTGAAGCATATGTAGGCTGCTAGCCTCCCTAAGTGATTATGATTCATCTTAAATTGAAAAGAAAAAAAGAGGAGACAGTGACTAGTGAGAATCAGCTGGAAAGAGAGCAAAGGTCCAAGGGGAAAATGTCTGAGTGGTCAATCTAGGGAGTTACTTTCATAGGGGGTACATGAAAGTAGAGGCAAGAGCATTGCAAAAGAAAGAAAAGGGTCCCTAGAGAGGTCCAAAGAGGGTTTGAAATTAGCTCATGGAAGTGTGTGGTTGTGGGAATATGGCTGGGCATAACTCGTCCCTAGGAAAGAGTCCACTTTCTAAAGCTTTGGAGATGATGGAGAAGATGGAGATGATGATGAGGATGGAGCCTTGCATTTTGTTTTCTGAAGTTCTGTTTGGCCTTTGTTTTTGCTAACGGGTGGTCAAATATTCCACTCAGTTAGTCTCCATGAACACGCACAAATCGCTCCTTCCATGTGCATCAAAGTCATAAGTCTCCATCCGTCGACAGGGTGGATGGAATGCCCTTCAAGGTTACTCTAATTCAAAGACGGTGACTCAGGAGTCATTCGGTCAATTCTCGACCGTCATAATTGTATGATAGAGCCCTTCATTTTTTTTTTTTCCCTAAAATCTTGTTTGGTCTTTGCTTCTTTTTATGGGTTTTTAGACACTCAACTCGATCAATCTCCACGAATGTACAAAAGTGGCTCCTTGTGTATGAGGCCATAAGGCTCTTCCGTTGGAAACTATGGATCAAGGCACTTCAAGGTTGCTCTGATCGAGAGACGGCGACTCAGGCACGAGACGTATCGCATCCGAATCGGAGCGCCCTGCAACAATGATTAATAATTGCCTTACTCGTAGTCTACGGGAAAATGATGTCCTAGGAGAAATGGAGGAGAAATAATGGTTGGGATGGGGGAGCGGTCTAGAGGGGAAAAGGACAAAGAGTTAGAAGTGAGAATTGACATTGATTCTGTGGATTTCGATCATGCGCCGATTGAAAAAGGAAAAACTTATGCAACGTGACAATGGAGAACGTACATATCAACATTCACAGTCACTCATATTCTCTTTTGTCTCGAAGCTGTTGGACTGGAATAGGCATGCCCCAGCTGAAAAAGCCATGCGGGTAGAGGCTTGTGATTGCTGTGCCTTGGATGCTTTGCTTCTTCAAAACCATTTCCTCTTGTAAATGGCTTAAACAGCTCCATCTTGGGTGATTTCACTTCAATCGATTAGCTTGTTGAAGTTATTCTAGAGTCACTAGCCATATGTTTTTCTTAGATTATTTTGAAAATACTCGATCTTATGTTCTTCAACGAAAGATCTTTCATAGATTTCAAGATCTTTTTGGGGGCTCTCAACCATCTCTCCTTTTTTTATACTTGTTTGTCCTTTACACAATTCTTTTGGGGAAGAATTTTGAATACGGGTCTGACATAGGGTCGTTTTCTCAGAAGAATGCTCATAATAGAGCTTGTCTCAAATAATGACCTAAAATTGCTAACTTAATGTTGAATAAGGACTTAAAATGGCCAATTTAATCTCGAATAAAAAACTAAAATGACCAACTCAGTCTCAAATAAGAACATGAAGTGGCTTATTTCTCGAAAGAGAGTCTAGAGTGGACCTTGTCTCAAATAACATGAAGTGATCAATTTAGTTTCAAATAAGGATATGAACTAGATATTTTCTCAAATATAGGCCCAAAGTGAACCTTGTGGCAAATGAAGGCATGAAGTGACTAACTTAATCTCAAATAAGGGCTAGAACCAACCGTCCAACCAATTTTTCACTAGCCGCTTGCACATGCAACTCACGTGCTTATTTCAATTGCAACATTAGGGTTAATTTTGTTCAAAAGTTTCTGTTAGGATTAACGATATAACCTAGAGGGGAGTGAATATGTTGTTTTGAAAATTTTGATAATCTTTTGCAAAAATTAGCAAATGCTAAATATAGATTAGGTCAAGTTAATGTTTTAAAGGTCAAGAGCAAATTGTGTGCTTATGCAATTGAATGAGAGAGAATAAGGCCCTGTTTGGCAACACTCCAAACAATGACTAATTCTGATTTTTTGTTCCCTGCACCGTTTGGGACGAAAATCGCGTTTGGTAAAAATTTTGTTCCGGGAACAAATTTGTTCCCAGAATCGGTTTTGGAGTAGATTTGAGAATAAAAAAAAAAGTTGATTCTACGTCCGAGAATCAAAAAAGAATCAACACAATAAAACTCTTTTCTTTCCTTCCGCATGCCACGCGACCGCCGCCCGCCGCCGTCCCGCCGCTCACCACCACCGGTCGCGGCCGCCGGGTCCGCGAGCTCGCCCACCACTCGGCGAGCCTCGGGGCCGGGCGAGGCCTCGCTTGGCCACCGGCCGAGCTCGCCTAGCTCGACGGTGGCAGGCGGGCCTCGCCCCCCGGCGAGGCCCGCCCGTCCACCGGGCGAGGCGAGGCTCGCCTAGCCACCGGCCGGGCTCGCCTAGCTCGGTCCACGGGCGACGCTCGGCCTCGCCGAGATCCGGGCGAGGCCGAGCCTCGCAGGGGGGCGAGGCGCGTTGCGCGCACTGGCGAGGCTACCGGCGACGCCGCCGACGAGGGCCAGCCTCTCCGAGGTCGGCGACGCCCGGTGAGGTCGCCGGCCCTCGCCCCGGCGATCGCCGGACCTGGGCGACCGGCCACAAGAAGAAAAGAAAATTATGAGAAAAAGGAAAAAATGAAAAGAAAATGAAAAAGAAAAGGAAAAAGGTAAAAAAAAAAAAAAGTAGAAAAAATTATTTAAAAATAAAAAAATAATAATTTGGAACAGAATCAATGGACACGTTATCAAACGCAATTCTATTCCAGAATCAAAAATTTTAGACGATTACCAAACACGTTCTTTTATTTAGAATCGGTTCAGAACCAGTAATAAAAATAATCATTTCTTGTCGAATCAGTTCCCGGGAACAGAATCGTTGCCAAACGCGCCCTTAGTAACACACAATAATTTATAGTGATTCGGCTTTATTCCCAAGCCTACATCAATTCTTATCACTAACAGCCACAAGTTAGGTTGAGTTGCACTAGTAATTTACTGAACAACTTACATTCAGCACGCACCAATCATTTCAGATGATAGATCACACTATCATGAATTAAATGTTGTTATCAATTGGTATGGTTAATCTTTTCACACGATTACAAAGGCAACAAGAATGAACCATAGAAGATAACAAATGAATAAGAGTTTTTCGCTAAGAACACAGCTTCTTGCATATTTCAAAGTTTTGTATTACACATGTCTAACAATTTGGCTTCAAGGATTTGCTCTTATATAGCCATCTTCAATTTTCCAGTTGGAGATATCTTCGAAAAGAAAAGAGCTGTTAGATATTCATTGGTGCTACTGTCCAAGAATAGAACTGCCCATAGAGTTTTTTTCCAAAACATTTGCAGATTATCCTAAAATAACTTTTGTTGTTGTCCCATTACTATGACTCTAACATGTCTATCAGACAACTTGATCTCCAATTCTCTATTTGACTTCCAGTTCTTTTGCTATACCCATTCAATTGACAACGGTTATATTTGTGAGCCAACAAACATTATCAAATGTTTGTTGTTGTAACATCAACAGTGACATGATATCTCTAGCAGCAGCACAGATATTGTCTTCATCTGATTTTCAGATTTGTTGGTGTTGTTTATAAACAGAACAGACTTGTGATTTTTTTCCTTTTTGGACATCATTTCTGTCCTTTTACACTTTACCTTACTACATATTATACTAATAATAATTTTGGGATCATAAAAAGTTATTTGAGATGTTTCTTCAACATTTTCTACCCAAATTGAAGTTACGATTCTTTTAAGAGCAATATTTTCCTACTATCACTAACGTAGCTTCTCCAATCAGATCATGTCTATCATCCTTGGCTCCTTGATGTTGCCGCTGGAATAAGCACGTGAGTCACATGTGTAAGCTGGCTAGCTGATGAGTAAGTTTGAGCCCTTTTACAAGACTAACTACTTTAAGCCTTTATTAGAGAGTAGGTCCACTCTAGGCTCTTTTTGAGAAGATAGTCTTGCTATGTGCTCTTATCTAAGATTAATTTAGCCACTTCAGGTCATTATTTAAGATAACCTCCTCATGGTATTTTTCTAGAAAACAGTCTCACTTTAGGTGCTTATTTAAAACTAAGTTGGTCATTTCGAACATTTATTTAAAACATTGTCTACTTTGGAACCTTTTTGGAAAGAATGACTTTACTTCAAGTTCTTATTTGAAATTTTTTATCTTTTGAATCATGAGTACAACTTTTGCAAATCTCAATTGGGATTTTTAATATGTTGGCATGTGGGAGCAAGCTATGCCTTTAGTAGTTACAAATTATGAATGAGTGAAAGAGGGTACTAGTCCCAATTCAATCTACGCATTTAGTTTTTAAGATTTTAGAACAGTTGATAATAATCTCACAAAATTTCACACATTTACATTACATAAGAATAAATAAGTGATTGGTCTCTAATAGTAGGAATCGATTCTAGGGTGGGCCGATTCTCACATTGAAATCGGGAACCAAACTAAAGGGCTGATTCCCAGTTTGTGGATTTAGGAACCAGTTCACTTGGTCTTGGACCCACCGAGGAACCAGGATTGATCTAGTTCTTGGGTGGGTCCAAAACCAGCCATTATCTCTTTTTTTTTTTCTTTTTTTCTATTCCTTGCAAGACTATACGTGATGTTACATAATCTAAACTATTGCACAAATAATGTTAATAGAACAAGCTCGTGATGACCCATGAAATATAAGCTCCCTTTGAGTTTGTCGTTTGAGATATTGCATGGCGATTATAATAGGAGTGTCAGTCCCCAATTTGATTCGGTTCTAAGTTGGAACTAAGAGTCGGGGACTAGACCAATTGATCTTAGAATCGAGAATTGGACTGAATCACCAATCTAGTCCAATTCTGGTCCAGTGCATTGGAACCAATTATTATTATCTATTTTTAATGTATCCATCTGGATATCTTATTGGTCAAAGCATAACCAAGAACAAATTTAGAGCTCAAGACAAATCCTATACATCCATCCGAATATTTTATTATCCAATTACAAGCTCTTATTCTTAGAAATAATAAACTGAACTCACTAATTTTTTTGAAGAAATAAAATAATTAAAAAAGTATGTATAGTCGATCCGGTTCCCTCTTGAAATGGGAATTGAATCATCCGAACACCAGTTGCACTTTTAGGAATCATAAACCGAATTGATACTCCTACGAATCAAACCCAACCGGCCGGCTCAAATGGTCTATTTTGCACACCCTAGTGGGCACATAGCAAGATCACTCGTCATCCAATCACTTAAACGACAAATGAGCCACGGATAATGATCAGACAGACTCACCAGAAATGGAGAGACCGTTGCCTTTGAACAGCTTCATGGCCCGACTGGTGCTTCAACTGAGCTCGCTTGCAGGTGCTAGTTTCAGATTCATGTCTGCACTTTCTGTTTCTCTCGAGATATCTGCTATATAACGATATGCTCAGCTAGTGAGTGAGTTCAATCGAGGCAAAGCTCGAAACCAACGACTTTGGTCGCCTTCCGTCCAAGTTCGTTTGCTGCGGGTTTGCCAAACCGTTCCGTCAACTGGGTTTTGTTCAAGATCTGCTTTTGATTTCGCACGCGCGCTTGAGAGTTAGTGCTTGAGTGAATCAAAGATAGGAAGAAGAAGGAGACGGAAGGAGAATTAGGGAGAATTAGGGAGAGTCAATGGCTGGCCATCTTGTTCTGTCCCCCACCATTATTCATAACTGTTGATTAGACGAATTACTGATGTTCATCAACTTAAGAGTTTCGAGGGTCCTTGTCGAGCATCATATACTGAGTAGTAGATACTTTTTTGGGGTTAATTCGCTATTTCCTTGATGCTGTTGTTGGTAATTAGGTGACGAGGCAAGCTGTGAATTTGTTCAATTCCTGCATAAAGCAGCATTCCTTAACGAAGGTTGCCAATGGAAAATGTTTTGAGCCATTGAGACCAAACACGGGTGTTAAGGAGCCGTCAACTGCTCGCAGGAAATAAAAATGGAGTTCCAAACCAGTTGCCGTCTCACTCTCAGCTAAGCTCAGTTGCAGATGCTCCCCTTTTTAATGACTTCACCTACTTGTAAGCATCTATTCACGCTCCAAACTCGTCTAAGTATCTTCAGCTAGTTTCTATTAGATACACAGCTTGTTATGGAAGATGCCTGGATAAAAACTTACGATGATCCTCAGTTATTATTTGCTTTCTCTCTTTATATTGAATAGTCTCTGATTCTTACAGTTGCAGCTAATTTACTTGCTCATATGCGTATGAAAATGTACATTCTGAAGATCTCTTACGTAGCTTTTCAGATACTCTGTAAGAGTTTTCCAGAAATTAACTGTTACCACCCTGAAAGAAGTACTAATAAGAGGCAATTTGCAGAAAATATAACCAATTTCAAAATGAAAGGGGCGATGACATGGTTTACTGTGAGAAAAAATGAAGAAGAGAGAAGATTGGAAAGGAATAAGGATTAAATGGGAGATACAGATGGCTATCATTATGGTTCTTTACATATTTATTTACATGGCCCCTTGAATGAACAGACAACAAATCAGTAAAGTTACAAAACTAAGTTCAAGAACTGAATCATTCTGTCTAACTCCCTTATATCATGCATCCTCCTAACCAACTTATTTACAACGCCACGTAACTTCTTCAGTTGTTCCATCTCTTGCAGACAAAATATAATGCTGATATGTTGGGCCTTCAACTTCCTGAATGAGTGGAAGCTCAAGATAGCCAGCAGGTTCTGGGTCAGCCGAGATTAGGTTTCTGTTATCTCTGACAACTGAACCCACTGGCTTTGTCACCCAACTTTTAATCATCAGGATTATGCACTTTCCAGCTAAGTCAATGCACCATGAGATTATCCCAGGAAGCAGGCACATTCCCCATTCTGCATATGTCAATCTTGAATCACCTGCAATAATATGTGCTATCTCAAGAAATGCGACCTGCAACAACAAAGCAGCACCTATACACACCCAAAACCATTCACTGCGATGGACCCCTTTGAAGATGTTCTTGTTTTCAGGCTCTTGTGCATTGAACTTGTTGAAAAACTGGCATACAAAAAGCTGTTGAACATCAGAGTCCCAAATACCTTCTCCCTAAGCCCAAGAATTGTAGGCCCTTTAGACTGCATGGTTACCAAAAAGAGATGCCTGGTAAGCTGTTTGCATGAAAATATTCACCCACATAGCCTTGGTGATGAGTCGTCCATCTCGTCCCGGTGTGAATTTCTTCATGAGCATCTCACGGGGGGCTCCATCAAAAGAGCCAAACCACCTAGAGGAGTCAAAACTGAGATTGTCCATTGGAACTGAATCGTCGTTATAGGTGAACTTCCATGAGAGGCATTTGTGATTAAGAGTATCAATGACCCAGCTAAGGTCATAGTTAGCTGAAACTGGATGTACTTTCGCATGTTAGTGTATATGCATATTCCAAACTTAATTATGGCTCAAATGGATGTGAAATTGCCTTCCGTGATGACAATGTTAGTGCTCCTTCTTGCAATGTCAGTGCTCCTAGTAGCAAATGTGAGTCCCACATCAGCAGCTTTTAGCATGGGAATGTCATTTGTTCTATTTCCGACCACTGCAACTTTGTGTCCTTGAATTTTCAGGCTACCGAGTACAAGGAGCCGATCTTTCGGGAGGGAGTTCCCCATCACAGAAAATCTAGTTGCCATATCCATTTTCTTATCATCAGAGCTACTCCGAAATTCTTCACCTGCTATAACCAGTGCATCTGAATCAGGCTGTATCACTCCAAACGCTGTAGCAATGTTCTTAAGCATTGAAACCTCCTCGCTCGATACTAGTAATACTTTAATCCGGCTTCTCTGCATTCTTCTATCACCTCTCTCGTATCTTCCCAGCCAGTCCTCTTCAGCCCCAACAGTCCCAGCATTGTTAGATTGCCTTCATCAGACCTAGAGTCATCAACTTGCATACAAGCGAATGCGATGAATTCAAAACCTTTTGACAGCATTTGCTTAATTCGACCTTCAAAATTTATCTTTTCACTTCTATCCATGGGCCTTGTTTTGCCTTCAATGTCATAAAATCGTGAACACGTGTCTAATATTATTGTTGCAGGTCCTCTGAAGTGCAAGGACCTCGGCCCGTTACCTCCACTCTTTGCAATCAATGCTGCGACTATGTTCTCATTGTGGGTTGGCTGTTTGAACTTAATGATACTGTGACGTTGCTTCCAGATATCCAGTTTGAATCCATTGCATGGCTCCAAAGAAGTTTCCGCTTGACTTGCATGAGAAAATGATAAGGAGGCGTGTCAGCTGAGAGAGTGGATAGGAGGAGAAATGACAGGAATCGTTGAAGGGTCATCATCCGCTTGATAGAATTAGCATAATGCAGCCTACATGGCCTTGAATTGTTGTGGGGCGTATCTGATTTTTTTTGGCTATGGGCTCTTTCCCTTCCTTTTTAATGGAGAGTTTGATGATTTTTGCTGCAAAGGTTACATTCCTGAATTAACTTACTGAGGTATTGTCCGTCGTGGCCTGTCCCATACCGTGTCTCATAATTTTGTCCTTTCATGTACAAGTGAGCACCTTCCCAAGAGGCTACCCATCCTAAGAGTGCTCCCACCTGAACACATATAAAGTTAAGCATTGTCGTTACTTCAAAAGACACATCTGTGAGTTAATTCCAATTTTCATATTTTTCTTCTAGAATTACTCTCATGTTTGGTGCACAATTCTCCTCATGTTTGGTACACAATTCAGTTCATTTTGGCTCCTTTCACCATCCTAAAAGCTTGCCAAGAGCCGCTCCTTGTCCTTGCTCTCAACGACCACTCCCTAATCTCATCAGATTAGATCGCTACTGTCAAGCAACTTGATTCTTCAACTCAACCTCATTGCGACACCATCTAACCGTATATCAAAGCAAATATCTCTAGTGAGGTTATAGATGACGTTAAACTAGGTTCCAATGTATTTCTCTTTGAACGTTAACCTAGGGAATATTATTAGTATGTTTTGTTATGGGATAAGTGCATGGAAATGTGATTTAAGTGCGAATCAAATCTGAGGTTGTGCGATGAGGTTTGTGATGGCAAGAGCGAAAGTGTTAGAAAAGTCATAAATTTATTTCATTTGTATCAATTTAATCATAAACATTTTATTAGTACTAATTCAATCATAAGCATTTTGACATGGTTCCAATTTAGTCTTTCCAACCATTTTTGGCTAGACATTGCTGACGTGGTCACCAAATAGCTTACACAGTACAACCACCATTAATATAGATAACTTTTAATAATAATTTTATAGTTTTTTTGAATTTTCTTTTCTTTTCTTTCCTTCTTTTCCTTCTTCCTCCAATCGGTCACCATACCTCTATGATCAAGCCTCGCTTGCCACTAGCAAGGGTCGAGTCTCACCTAGCCCCCACCTTGTCGAATCTGGCAAGGTCGGGCCTCACTAGCCCAACGCAAGGCGACCCAATTGGGTTGGGTATTGATTGGGTCTAGATAAAGGTCACTGACTTATATTGCATTGGCATAGGCCGATTTGGATGGGACAATTTTTTGATGGGCCTAGCAGTAAGCCATGCATACCAATCATGCGGGGAAAAAATAAAAAGAAATCAAGCCATGTGTCCAAAAGAATCAGGAATTGTTGCGTGTGGATAATTTTGGACTCAATCTGAGAAAAAGGTTGGAACTTTTGCATGGCGATTAAAGTGGCCAACAACTGTTAACACGGTTGCCACTTCATGGCACAACTTTACCATTACGCGTGTGGCCATTAATCACTGAAATACTGACCGTCGGATTTGGTTTTTCTTTTCTACATGGCAAGATGACTCCTCAGTAGCTCACTGAAACGACAAATGAGTGCCCGATAATGGTCAAACTCGCCAGAAATGGGGAGACCATTGAATTTGGACAGCTTCATGGGCCGACTGGTGTTCTTCTACTGAGCTTGCTTGCAGGTGCTAGTTTCAAATTCATGTCTGTACTTTCTATTCTCTCGAGATTTCTGCTATGTAACGATATGCTCAGTTAGTGAGTTTAATCGAAGCTAAGCTCGAAACTAACGACTTTGGTCGCCTTCCACTGAAGTTCGTTTGCTGCGGGTTTGCCAAACCATTCCTTCTTCTGGGTTTTGTTCAAGATATGCATTTGATTTTGCACGCGTATATGAGAGTTAATGCTCACTTGAAATGAAGAAGAATGGTTGCACAAATCAAAGATAGGAAGAAGAAGGAGAAGGAAGGGGGATGTGAGTACAGAACTGAAGTGAACTGAATTTCAATGGGGAATCGTGTTGTTCTGTACACGTCATTATTCGTGACGGTTAGATGAATTAGTAGTGTTCATTAATTAAAAGCTTTTCGGGTCCTTGTTAAGCATCATTACTTTGGGTTAATTCGGGAGTTTCCTTGATGATTGTTGGCAATTAGGTGACGAGGCAAGCTGTGAATTTGTTCAAGCCTCGTGCGGAACAGCATTGTTGATGAATTTTCTAATGGAAAATGCGTCAAGCCATTGGCACCGAAGATGTGCATTAAGGAGCCGTCAAGAGTTCACAGGACAGAATTGAATAGCAAGGGAGTTCCAAACGAATTAGTGACTCACTTTCTCAGCTAAGCTCAGTTTGCAGGTCCTCCTCTTATCTTAATGACTTCACCTACTTGTAAGCATCAATTCAGGCTCCAAACTCAAATGTCTCATTAGTCTCTTCCACTAGTTTCTGTTAGATACAGAGCTTGTGATCGAAGATGCCTGCATAAAAATTAATGATCATCTCCTGTTATTATTTCTTTGCTCTCTATATATCGATTTGATCTCTGGTTCTTAAAATTGCAGCTATTTTACTTGCTTATTTGTGAATGAAACTGCGCATTTCTGATGATCTCTTACGTAGGTTTCTCAACAATTAGTAAGACTTTACCGGAAACAAACTGTTACAACCCGAAAGAAGTGCTGACAAGAGGCAATTTGCAGAAAATATAAATGGCATCAAATGAAAGGGGTGGCTCCGTGGATCAATGTGAAAAAAAAAATGAAGAAAAGAGAAGAATTGGAAGATGGCGTTCATTAGGGCGTCTAATATTATGTAGAAGGCAATCTGAATAGGCAATTCTAGACACTAGTCAGTGAAAGCTGCAAAACTAAGTTAATGAACTGACTCATTCAGTCTGGCTTGCTTCTATCATGCATCCTCCTAATCCACCTTATTTACAATGCCACGTACCATTATTCAGTTTTTCCATCTCTTGTGAAGATAGTTTTAACTCGGACATATAGGGCCTTCAACTTCTGCATGAGCAGAAGAAGCTCGAAATTGCAAGCGGGTTCTGGGACAGCAGAGGTTAGGTTTCTGTTGTCTCTGACAACTGAACCTGGTGGCTTTGTCACCCACTTTTTAATCACGAGGAGTATGCACTTTCCAGCTAAGTCGATGCACCATGAGATAGCCCCAAGAAACAGACACATTCCCCATTCTGCGTATTTCAATCTTGAATCATGTGCAATGATATGTGCTATCTCGAGAAATGCCAACTGCAACAAGAAGGCGGTAACTGTACCCACCCAAAACCATTTACTGCAATGGACCCCTCTGAAGATATTCATCTTTTCGGGCTCTCGTGCATTGAATTTGTTGAATACCTGGCATACAAAAAAGCTGTTGAACATCAGAGTCTCAAATACCTTCTCCCTAAGCCCAAGAATTGTAGGCCCTTTAGACTGCATGGTTACCAACAGAGACACCTGGTAAGCTGTTTGCATGAAAATATTCACCCACATGGCCTTGGTAAAGAGTTGTCCATCTTGTCCTGGTGTGAATTTCTTCATGAGCATCTCACAGGGCGGCTCCGTCAAAAGAGCCAAACCACCTAGAAGAGTCAAAACTGAGATTGCCCAGTGGAACTGAATCGTCGCTATAGGCGAACTTCCTTGAGAGGCATTTGTGATTAAGGGTATCAACAGCCCGGCTAAGGTCATAGTCAGCTGAAATTGTATGTACTTCTGCATATTGCTGTATATGCATCTTCCACACTTCATTATGGCCAAGATGGATTTGAAATTTCCTTCTGTGATGACGATGTCAGTGCTCTTTCTTGCAATGTCAGTGCTCCATGTAGCAAACGTGAGTCCCACATCAGCAGCTTTTAAGGTCGGAATGTCATTTGTTCTGTTTCCAACCACTGCAACTGTGTGTCCTTGATCTTTCAAGCAACTCACCAGAAGAAGCTGATCGGATGGGAGGGAGTTCCCCATCACAGAAATTCTAGCTGCAATTTCCATCCTCTCTTCATCAGAGCTATTTCGAAATTCTTCGCCTGTTATGACTAGTGCATCTGAATCAGGTTGTGTGACTCCAAACCCTGTAGCAATGCTCTGTAGCTTCAAGACCTCCTCACTCGATGCTACTAGTACTTTAATTCCAGCTTCTCTACATTCTTCTATCATCTCTCTTGTATTCTCCCAGCCAGTCTTCTTTAGCCCCACCAGTGCCACCATTGTTAGATTGCCTTCATCAGACCTGGATTCATCAACTTGCTTACAAGCAAATGCGATGGGTTCAAACCCTTCTGACAGCATTCGCTCAACAATGTCTCCAAAAATCATCCTTTCACTTATATCCATGGGCCTTGTTATCCCTTCAATGTCATAAAATTGTGAACACATGTCTAATATTGGTGTTGCAGGTCCCTTGTAGTGCAAGAACCTTGGCCAGTTACCTCCATCCTTTCCAACCAATGCTGCAACTATGTTCTCATTGTAGGTTGGCTGTTTGAAGTCAATGAAACTGTGAAGTTGCTTCCAGATTTCTGTTTTCAATTCCCATTTCTCTGCAGCCCATGCAAGGATTGAGTTATCCATTGAGGTTCGGCTGTTCTCTGGAAATAAAGATAACATGGCAATTCCATCGCAAAATGCTTCCAGAACATGATTGGGTACCTTGGAATCTTCACTGATAACATTTTTACCAATCCAGCACCTTTCAACTTCTTGTGGGGCCAATGGCAGTCCCCCTGTTTTGTCAGTGCAGACAATGGTGACAGAAGCCATGGTGAGAGTAATGGATGGTTCTGGAGCAAAGGTCTTGTCACCTAGCATCCTCTTGTTCCAGCAAGTGATGGCAATGGTAATTGCTAATGGTAGTCCTTCAGCAGTTCCAACTAGTACCAAAGTAAATGAAGTCAACACGTTTAACATCCCTCTTGGTCTTTGAGCAACTCTCTTCACAGCTTCAATCAATTGCTTCAGAGGATGTGGCTTCCCTGAGAAGTCTGGCAGGCCTGAATTCTCTTGTTCCTTCTTGAGATTGAACCGCAAAAACAACACCACAGTGATGATTATTGTGATGGCAACACCAATTATTTGCTTCCGCATGCTCAGCTTGTTGAGTTGCTCCTCTACTGGTGTCTTTTTTGATAGTTGAGCTCTCCTCAACATATTGCCCAACTTTGTCTCGGCATTAACGGAGGTCACCAGCATTTTGCCAGCACCATCAGTTACTTTGGAACCATAATACAAGAATGGATTCTGATTATTGATGATGGGATCAGCTTTGTCATTCACTTCCAAGGATCCAGTGGGTATGAGCAAACCATCAGCAGGAACGTGGTCTCCCTTTTCTAATAGCACAATGTCTCCAAAGAGGACATCAGAGATGCAAATAGTTTGACGGCATCCCCCTCTTAAGACATGAACTTTCAGTTCTCGATTTTGCCAAAGCTGGTTTCTTGACAACTGTCGTGAATTTTCATTCCGAAATTCAATAACTGAGTGGACTATCACAATCAGAATGACAGCACCTAGTGTAAGAGTCCCTTCACACCAGCCCGTCTTCAGTCCTCTCTCTTCAATGCCAAAGGCCAATGACAGAATGGCCAAAATTAGGAGCATAGTGGTGCTACTGTTGCAAGATTTCCTGAGGCAGTGGATGAAGTTTCTGTTATGAGCCTCCGACTGGAGTTTAAGGATTGCAGTGCGTCGCTGATTGAGGTCCTCCCCATGACCTGGAATTCCATTCGCTGCATCACTGTTGAGAGCTTCTACTACCCCTTGGACACCTCCAAAGTCTTGTAAGGTAGTCAAATCCTTTGCCATCATCATCCTAGCAATATTTTCACGTTGGAGGACCGCATCGGAAGCTTCATGATTGTTGTCCCCACAATTATTGAGCAATTCATGGGTTGGCTCTGGTTCACCAGTATCCGGTAATCCTGTGCTCTGTAATAAATGAATATGTTACTTCAGTTTCAGAAATTTCTTCCCAATGTTTTCCTGTAAGCTACACCATTTCACAGCTATCGCAGAATAACAATCCTAGATTTATTTCACTTGAGGGCATTACGAAAGTACTTCTAACACTAAAATAAAACCAAAGAATACTAGTACTTTGTGAAGCCCATCAATGCATGAAGTAGACAGGTTCTATATGAGAGAGAGAGAGAGAGATGTATGTATTATTAGGGCGCACTTGGTAGCGGTTTTGTTCGAGAATAGTTTTTTTGATTATGTTCCTTATATGAGCTTCTGAGTATTCAAAAGTGTTTGATAACTGTATAAATTTTTTATTCTCAGAATGAAAATGCGTTTGGTATGACTCTCAATTTTCTTTGTGACTTAAAATTTCTTTTTATTTTTTAATAATTTTATTATTTTTTTCTTTTCTTTTTATTTTTTAATAATTTTATTATTTTTTTTTTCTTTTTTTTTCTTTTTGTTCTCTCCTCCTCTTCTTCTTCTTCTTCCTCCTCCTTTAGCCAATTGCTGGCCACGACAATGGTTGGCGACTAGCTAGATGAGAGCCGGCGAGGTCGCTGGCCTCAAGGGAGCCTCGCCGGCCCCTAGTGAGGGCAACCTTGCCCCACCACGGCAAGGCTACCAAGGGCCAACGAGGCTCCGACGAGGTTTCCGGACCTCATCTAGCCAGTAGAGGAATAAGAAGAGGAAGAGAAAAAGAAAGAAAAGAAAAAGAAGAAAAGAGAACATAATAAAAAGAAAATGGTTTGGGTTTGATTCTGAAGTTGTTCCTGAAAATAAAGAAGCAACTTTTTTTACTTTTTGATTTTATTCCGAATCTATTCCTAAAAACAAAAACATTACCAATCAGATTTATGTTCTTTTACTTCTTCAGACTTCAGTGATCGTATCTTTGATAGCAGGATGCGATTGTCTTAGTTATCCTGTGGCTGCAATTCCTTAATTACTAGTACACCTACAAATTACGCAGAGCTTGTGCTTGTTCTTGATCGGTGGAATCTACCACCTGATTGATTTTCTGTTTGCACTTTGGCAAACCTTGTTATGTCTCAATTTATATTGAAGTAACAAATCTGAAGTGCTTCGAATATGCTTCTTTTCAAGAGCGGTAAACTTCGTGAAGCGTAAATATGATGGTTGAAACTTGATTTGTGGCTTCAAACGCGTGATAGAAATCAGTTGCAGCAGACCTAGACATTATATTTGGTACTAATGAGTAAGGCCGTGAAAGTAGCTTTCAAGTTCTCAATTAACTGATTCACTAACTGAGAGACATGCTTCAGTATTTATTTTTTTTCTTTTTATCCCAGTGGCCATGGAATGCAACTGAGAAAAGTTGATCTTCTGAATGCAACTGAGACAAGTTGATCTTCTGAATAGAAAGTGCTTTTATCATAGCCATTGTGAAGCCTAAGGGACAATTATACCAAGTGAAAGTATTCATGTGAACAAATATGGGTTATTTACACTGGAACTTTTATGACTATAGGAACTTGGAAGTGGAGGAAGAACAGTTCCGAGTTCAAATGGTTATCTTGCCACCACATGAAAGATCATTTGGAGACTGAAGAACTTATAAGCAAGACAAAAGAGATGAAAGAATCACTTATGACATTAAATTTTTTGTTGGTAAGTTCTCGTGAAAGGGTTGTGTGCTTTTGTTACAGAAGAGCGATGATTCGAGACCACTCACTTCAAGTTGTGTCTCCATCACAGTGTCATTTGCTGTCGGAGCAAGCGTTTGGACAGCCTTCAGGACCAAGTAGACCACACGCCACCGTCTCCTCAGAGCTTCGCCTGTATTGACGAGGACGATCGCTTGCTGAGACTCGATGTCCAAGTCACCCACGAAGCTCTTCTGTGACATCTGGGAATGGAGTTTCCCGTTGATCAACTATCAAAAGAATATTAATCACGGTTCTTGGTAAGTGAAAAATCATGACTGTAGGATTGTATCACGTAGTTTTTTGCTGGTGAGTTCTCGCGAAAGGGTTGTGGTCTTGTGATGGGAGAGCGATGATTTGAGACTACTCACTTCAAGTTGTGTCTCCATCACAGAGTCGCTTTTGGTCGGAATGAGCATCAAGAGCCTTTCGGACCAAATAGACCAAACGCCACTGTCTCCTCAAGGTTTTACCAGTATTGAGGATAGTCGGTTGCTGCAAATCAACATCTTGATCATCAACACCACATTTCTTACTCACAGTCTTATTTGTTGTGGAAATGAGAATCAAATTTGTCTTCAGGACCAGGAAGACTCAGCACCACGGTTTCAACAGGGGTTTTGCCGGTATTGAAGAGGAGGTTCGCTTGCTGAGAGTTAAAGTCCGGGTCATCATCCGCACAGCTCCTGTGACATCTCTGAATGGAGTTTCACGTTCATGTAACTGGCAAAAAGAAAATCGGTCACACTTCCAGTTAATTAGTGAAGAATCGCGACTGTAGAACTATAGCACACAGTCTCTCTCTCTCTCTTTCTCTCTCTCTCTCTGGTGAACTTCGAGCAATGATGGGGAGAAAAATCTTACCTGCTCTATGAATCCAAAAGATGTAGATGTGTGCGGAGAACACTAGCAAAAGAAGAAAAGGCGGACGTAGCTCATGAGAATATACGTAAAGACTAGTATATAGCAGTGGAGCTTGCTGGGCGCCCCTTCTTCTAGAGATGATGCGGGTTGCAAACTGAGAAGCGCGTTTAATTTAAGGGGAAACGCTAGTAATTTTTCTCGGAATGTTCGCCAACTTGGCATCGCTCGTTGCACTAAACCAGACCCTTTTCATCCTCAGTCCAAGTCAAGATTTGCTCGTCTTTTCAACCATCTGCTTTCTTTCCCATCGGTATTTTCACTTCCAATTTTTGGATTTCTGAACGAAGCATGAATGACTTTTAGTCTTTCCTGCATTTATAATATACCTACAGCACCCTTCAAAATTCAAAAGCATAGGATACTATTTGGGGTTTCCAAGAATTATCGAAGAGGTAACATGTCAACTTATATGTGATTCGAGAGTTTTCAATGTTTTGGATTAAGTGAAAGTGTGGATTTCGCAACAGTGCCCATTTGCAATTTCAGTAAACGCGTTTTGTGGAATCTGGCTAAGATTTTCCGAGCAACTACATGCCATTGACCCCATGGTCGACGTCCAAAAAGGATCATGACCCCATCGTGCACGTCTGAAAAGGATCACTCACTTTCCACACGAGTCTTCCTTAAAGAACCAGGTGGACACGAAGCCATTTTGACCGCTCTTCACAGAACGACAAGCTTTGCTTTTGCTGCCGTGGAGGCTGATTCGGTGCACGCAGACAGGACCCTTTGCGTGCATCGACAAGCATAAGCCAATACAAGTCATGTGAAACCGAGAAAAGTTGGACATTGCTGGTCGTGGGCTAGTAGCAGGTCCCATATTCTCTATGGTTGATTGGTCCGATAGAAAGGTAATGATGGCGAGATAAACTTGCCAAGTCATTATAAGATTGATGATCAAGGTCTAATGTGTAATATCTATATTTACTATTAAAATCATAGGCTATGTTTGGCAAACTATGTTGTACTCTTCTTTATTTAAGGAGAATGAATCTCTCCCAAGAAGTTGAAAAAAATGGGGACTTCTGTCGTGCATGTAAGCTTACAAGGAGCGCTCTTTTGGTTGACCGAACCACGTAAAATCTTTGTTCATCTTCTCTCTTCTTCTTTTTTTGTCTCTTCCATCTTCGTGTTTACTCGCTATATGGTATCGGAGCAAACAAGATCAACATCAAGCTCCTACGCTCCATGCTACTTCATTGGAAGTTGCACCTTGTCTTTATAATCAATTAAGTTCTCTCGTTTTCGTTCATTTTGCACAAGGACTAGCACCTCTATTACCGCTGATTTAGGTCATTTTGACTTGAATGAAATGAGCACTCAACTCACCTCTATCCTTTTTAATGGTCGCAATTACCTCTTATGATCTGGAGTGGTTATAATCACTCTTGGAGGCAGATCAACGCTAGGGCATGTTAGCGGCTTGATCAAACCCCTTCTATCACTGATCCTAAGTATGCCGAGTGGCAAGCTACCGACAATCTTGTCATCTCATGGATTTTTAACTCCATGGATTCTCAAATCTACGAGATTTTGGCATATTATGAGACCACGAAGGCCATATGGGACTCTTTTTTCCTAATATGTATGGACATCAAGATGATGCTAGATTTTTGAGTTGCAACAAGAGATTCCTTATACTTTTCTTTTTGGTCGAAGGAGATTGCTCATACTGAGCAAACCTTTGGACAATCTTTTACTAAACACCTTGGCAATCTCAACCAAAAATGGGATGAACTCCAACTCTCCCCCTCTTGATGAAATTCAATAGTATCGTCCCCCAGTTCAATCTGTCAATCTGTATACCTAGCGAGAAGAACAAGATTGCATTTTAGTTGCTTACTAGTATTCAACCTGAATATGAAGATGCTAAAAGACAGATTCTTAGGAGTACCACTCTACCTTCATATACTAATGTCTACATTATTCGATGATAAATACTAAACCCAGACCAGGAGAAGATATGGTAGAGAGTTCAGCTCGTGCAGCAAATGTTGGCAACCAAACTACTATTGGCACTCGTTATAATGGTAGCAAAAGGAAAGGTAATATTCTCCGCTTTGGGTCACCCGCCCTGGCGCGGACGAACCGCCATCCCAGCCACGGTCTTTTCCCTCACGACTTTAAAAGTCGTCAGAACAGCATTCTTGCTGTGGCACCATACGCGGTCGGGAATCAACTCTGATACCACTTGTAACAGCCCGGGCCCTACTGTGTAATATTGTCCGCTTTGAGTCACCCGCCCTAGCGCGGACGAACTGCCATCTCAGCCACGGTCTTTTCCCTCACGGCTTTAAAACGTGTACACAGATTATTGGGACCCAAGCCTTATAAGCTAACCAAGACCTCCCTCCCTTAAGCGATGTGGGACAAGAGAAGAGAGGGACCCATTCCTTTTGCACGTCCGAGGACCGTCGCTTGGGCCGTCACAATACCAAGTTACAATATTCCCATTGTAGCAAAACACACAAGATCGTTGTTGGGATCCGCACCCTAATATGGAACCTAGTAAGGACAAGGCTACAAATGAGATTATCAATCCTAAAGTTGTCAATTAGGTCACTACTACAAATCTTCAAGCCTCCCTAGGACAAATAACCTTGCAACTCCAACAACCAATTTCCTCGAACGGTGTATCTTAGTTGAATTCTTAATCCAGAAACTTAGCTCAAATTCAGGAGAATGATTTTCCTTATAAATTTTTTAAAATAAATATAAAAAATTTAAAATCAATTTCTAAAATATGACTAGGATTCTTTGTGCTTTTTGTTTTGCCTTTATTTCAATTGTGGGGGAGGGGGGGGACATCATTTAACATGTGGGCTTTTTTTCTTTTTCTTTTTTTTTTTTTTTTTTTTCCGATAAAAAACTCGTAAGTTGAAACCAAACAAATTACCACTTTGTTTGTTCGTATGCTACTTTGCTACCTGTTGGCTCAAGACTTTATATCTTTTGTTTTTGTTCTTACAATTCCCTCTGTCCTTATAATAAGCCGCTATTTATTTGTGGAAAATGTTTTCTTAATTAACGAAAGATCTATATTTAAATTCAGAAAAATAATTTCCTCTCGAAGAATTGAAAATTACTTTCTAAAATGTGACAAGACATCAAATCTTAAGGAAAAAATTATGCACTTGGGCTTGGGAATCCCAATGCTCATTCATGGGTCACCGGCGCCCATGTCTGGGTCCATCATTTAACACATAGGCTTTTTTTTTTTTTTTTTCTTTTTTTTTCCGGTCAAAACGCGTAGGTTGAAACCAAACAAATTGCCACTTTGTTTGTTCGTATGCTACTTTGCTACCTGTTGGCTCAAGACTTTATATCTTTTGTTTTTGTTCTTTCAATTCCCTCCGTCCTTATAATAAGCCGCTATTTATTTGTGGAAAATGTTTTCCTAATTAACGAAAGATCTATATTTAAATTCAGAAAAATAATTTCCTCTCGAAGAATTGAAAATTACTTTCTAAAATGTGACAAGACATCGAATCTTAAGGAAGAAATTATGCACTTGGGCTTGGGAACCCCAATGCTCATTCATGGGTCACGGGCGCCCATGTCTGGGTCCATCATTTAACATGTAGGATTTTTTTCTTTTTCTTTTTTTTTTTTCCGGTAAAAAACGCGTAGATTGAAACCAAAACCCTGATGTGACCCGTACTGTTCACTTTCTTTCTCTCTAGCTGATGCGACTGGTACTGTTCACTGGAGTGCGTTTTTGCTGATTCCGGCCAATCTGGCCGTCCGGTGACGCTCATTTTCGGAGACAAGGTGCGCCTAGACCTTACCTGAGCTCCCTCCGAACGGTTTTCCCCGGTATGTCTTCTGTAATCTGGAATCGCGATCTGAACATCTAGGGTTTGGTTTGCGCGAGCTGCTGTGCTCGAATGGCTTCTTCATCCGCTTCCCATGCGAGCATCCTCGGCAAGGGTCCTTCTTCAGACCCAATCGAGGCCTCTATCCCCCCTCCCTCTCGTCCATCCCCGGCTCGATTTCCCTCGGGCGCTAGGGGTGCTCGGGGTCGTTCCCGGGCAGAGGGCGCGCGAGCAAGGAAAGCTCGGTCGCGCCTAGGCTTCGGCCCTCAACACTCTGCTATTGGCGAAATGCCCGTTCCTCCATCGGACAAGGGTCCGAAGAGTAGCACCAATGCGGGGAAGAAATCGAGTGAAGTTCATCCTCTTCCCCCCAGGGTATGCGTGATGATGTGCAAACGGGTCTATCCCCGTTGTTGCAAAACCGTTGATAACCCACAAAGCCTCTCCATCGATCGATGTTCCTTCCCCGTTCGAACGTGGGCAGTTACTCGTTCAGCTACTAAGGGGTATAAATTATCTTATTACCCGCTTGCTGTTGTGGATAATGTAGTTATGCCGCAGATTACACCTGAGATTATGCAGGCTGCTCATCCTAAATGGGAGGATTGTCTAGTTGGATACTATATCGGAAAGAGACTGCCTTATCAATTGACGCAAGACACCCTTAAGCACGTTTGGGGGGAGGAGTTAGTTGAGGTAATTGCAGCTGATATGGGTTTCTACTACCTGCGTATTCCGAATGAGGAGTTCAGGAAGAAAATTCTCGAAGGTGGGCCGATTATGGTAGCAAAAATCCAGCTTATTCTCCATCAATGGCATCCCAAGATGGAGCTCAAGAAGGATTGTCATAACTCTGTGCCTATATGGATCCGTTTAAGAAATGTTCCAGTTGTATGTTGGTCTGCACTTGGTTTGAGCACTCTTGCTAGTGCTCTTGGTAAGCCGTTATTTGTTGACAAAGCAGAACTGAACAGATGGCTATGGTTGCCTTTGCTCGTATTTGTGTGGAGATTGATGCTTCGAGCTCTTTTCCTGAAGTCATTAAGTTCTCCCTTGATGGTGAGAGTCGCTCTATAGATGTTCATTATGAATGGGTGCCAACTATCTGCCCCTCTTGTTGCACTTTTGGGCATAGATGTGCTGTGCCTGGTGAACTTAAGTCGAAGTCTGGCTATGCAGATGCTAATCCAACCTCGGTCCGTCCAGAAAACGAGTGGAGGGAAGTTCGGGGGAAGCGTAACAACAGACCCCTGATTCAACCAGAGAACCCCCCTCCCTCACCTAGCACTATGGTTCCCCCTCAGTCAGAAGGTAGTAAACATTCTGCAAATCAGCAGATGGAGCTGAAATGGTAAATCGGTACCTACCAATGAGGTAAATCTCCCCCCTCCATCCTTTGAATTAATGCCTGATATCCCTCTCGCCCCTCCTCTGGCGATTCAAGGTCAAGATTCAGGGAAATCCTCTTCGGATTCGTCATCTTTAGATGAATAAGGGGTGGATGAAACTACTTCGGGTAAGAGCGACTCGGACTCACCGCTTGTGGTAGCTTCATCTATTCTGGAGGAGACTATCCCTCCCCCACCTCTCCCTAGATCCTTTGATAGATGTTCCTGTTCGCCTGAAAGGACCTCTTCGATATGCATCTGCTGATGCGAGTATACCACCTAGCGCAAAGCCGGTGCCCTCCTCGGTTAGAAAACGAGGAGGAAGGAAGAAATAACCCTTCCTATCTTTTGTGTCCTATGTTTTTTGGAGTTTGGAATATTAGGGGTCTCGGTCTCCCCCTTAAGCAAGCTGAAATTAGGCATTTTGTGAGAACCAACAACCTTAGTTGTGTGGGCATTTAGAACCAAAATCTCTCATGCTGCTTTTCTATTATTTCTGCAGCCCTTATTCCGGGTTGGCGGTGGTGTTCCAACTACACTCATTCGCATAGGGGAGAGTATGGGTGGGTTGGAATCCCAATAATGCCTCTTTTGATATCTCTGATTGTTCGGCTCAGGCTATTCATGGTCGGTTCCTTTGTCTTAATAGCGGTAGCTCTTTCAATCTTTCTGTTATATATGCGGAACATTCCTTCGTTTTGAGAAGACCCCTATGGAATGAGCTTATGCGCCTTAGTCTAGTGCTCTCGGACTCGCCGTGGATTATCATTTGGAGACTTCAACGCGATTCGGGATGCATCGATAGAGCCGATTCTTCTAACTATTGGATCCCCTCGTTCAATGACTTTGGAGAGTGTCTTGCTGAAGCTGGATTGGAAGATCTGAGTTATGTGGGAAATAGATTCACGTGGGCAACATCTTCAGGTTTGAACCGCAGGCTTAGGAAAATTGATAGGGTTTTGATCAACTCAGCCTGGAATTCGATGTTTTCGTTCTCGGAAGCATCTTTTTTGGCCCAAGGGGTGTCGGATCATTGCCCAATGGTTGTTAGAATCATGCCTGTTCCCAATACCCGCAAGCCTTTCAAGTTCTTCAACTTTTGGATGAGCCATCCCTCCTTCTTTGACATGGTCTTGCATACTTGGAATTCCGAATTTCCTGGTACGTCTATGTATTCCCTGTCTTTGTAAGCTTCGTGCGCTCAAGTGCGAGGCTTAAACATCTAAATAGGATGGCCTATGCGGACATAACTATGAGAACTGATGAAGCTAGAGCCCAGCTCTCTTTGGCCCAGGAAGCCATTCAACTTGATCCGTTTAACCAGGCCCTTGCGGATACAGAGAAGGAGAAGTTACAAATATTTTCTGACCTTCGCCTCCAAGAGGAATCATTTTATAGGCAAAAGTCGAGAGTGAGGTGGCTTAAGGAAGGAGATCTAAATACAAAATTTTTCCACCAATCCGTCAAACAATCCCACCTGCAAAATAGAATTATTTCAATCCATGATGGAGAACGTTTGGTCTCTCACCCGCCTGAGGTGCATCAGCTCTTTATCTCTCATTTCCAGGATCTTTTGGCGGCCTCTCCTCCATCTGCGGTGCCCTTGGTTGCCGAAATCCAGGATAAGTTGATGCACACTCTCAATGATATACAGATCCAAGAGTTGTCTCGCCCTGTTTCGGATGAGGAAATTCGGTCTACTCTATTCTCCCTTGCTTCCGGTAAATCCCCTGGCACAGATGGCTTTAACGTTGAATTCTTCAAGCGAGCGTGGGAGACTATAGGACCATCGGTCCCGCGGCAGTCGGGACTTCTTTATTAATGGTCAGCTTCTGAAGGAGATCAATGCAACTATCCTGACTTTAATCTCGAAGGTCCCTAATGCGTCAACGGTTAATGACTTTCGGCCCATAGCATGCTGCAACACTATATATATAGTGTATCACAAAGATTATTGCTAACAGGTTAGCTGCTGTGCTCCCTTCTATAGTTAGTCTTCCTCAGAATGCTTTCGTGAAAGGAAGACGCATAAGCGATAACATTATGTTGACCCAGGAATTGTTTAGTGATTTCCATCACAATCCTTATCGGCCTAAATGTATTATCAAGGTTGATTTTTGTAAAGCCTACGATTCCATTGATTGGAACTTTATCCGGCTTACTTTGATGGCCTTTGGATTCCCTGCAGTTTTTATTGACCGCATAATGGTGTGCATTCGGTCGCCTAAGTTTTCTATCTCTTAATGGTGAACTGCATGGTTTTTTCTCAAGTGGGAGAGGAATCAGGCAGGGTGACCCTATGTCCCCTTATCTCTTCACTCTTGTTATGGAAGTTTTTACTGGAATCATCAATACCCAAACGTCCAAGGTGGGCTTTGATTTTTTCTCGGAGATGTAGAGCGACTAGACTCTCCCACCTTTTCTTTGCGAGATGATGTACTATTGTTCTCCGAAGGTAATTTGTCTTCTTTGTCCCCGCTCTTGGATGGGATTCAATCTTTTGCTAGCTGGTCTGGGCTTAAGCCAAACTTCAACAAAAGCGAAATATTTCTATCGGGTGGCTCTCAAGCTCTAAAAGATTCCATGGTTAGTACCTCTGGCTTTCAGTTGGGTTCGCTCCCTTTTAGGTACCTCGGTGTTCCTATTGTGTCATCTAGACTAGGCAAAGTGGATTGCATATCTTTGGTGAATGCTATAACCTCGAGAGTCCAATCCTGGACGAACCGGTTCCTCTCCTTGGCCGGTAGATTGCAGCTGATCAGATCGGTCTTGCACTCGATTCAGGTTTATTGGTCTAGTGTGTTCATCCTCCCTCTTCGGTCATAAGACAAATAGAGAAAATATTTCGCCAATTCCTTTGGAAAGGACCGACCCTTGGATCGGGAGGGGCGAAGGTCAAATGGGATGAAGTACGCCTACCCAAGGAGGAAGGTGGCTTGGGTATCCGACCCATCCGGGTTAGCAATATAGCTTCAATGATTAAGCACTTGTGGCTCCTCTTTATCGATAAAGAATCGCTTTGGTGCAAATGGATCCATTCCAACTTCATCAAACATAAGAATTTTTGGGTCATCCCTAGACCTACCATATGCTCTTGGTCTTGGAAAAAGCTGCTAGGCCTTTGAGACTTAATTCAGCATCAATTTATGTGGCGAATAGGCAATGGATTATCTACATCCTTTTGGTTCGATCATTGGCATCACCGGGGGCCGCTCTATAAGCTTTTCACAGATCGGAACATATACTGGTCTGGCATCCCTCGGCTTGCTTCTGTTGCTGCTGGTATTACTGCCCTTTCCCTCCCCTCTGCAGTCTCGCCAGCCATTATGGGTTGGGATGATCCTCTCCCAAACCTCAACAACAATGATGACAGGCTCCTATGGCTGGGCCATTCTTCAGGGATGTTTACAACGGCTTCTGCTTGGACACTTCTAAGGGCTAGGGGCCAGCTTGTGCCTTGGTCGAGATTCATTTGGAGTTCTTCTCTTCCCCCCCGGTATCAAACCCACTTATGGTTGATCACTCGCAACCGATTACCGACCCAGGTAATTCTGTTTGCTCATGGGAGAATTCCAGTTTCCTCATGTGTGTTATGTTCCTCTAGACCTGACTCTGTTGATCACTTGTTCTTCGGATGCCCGGTTACGGCTAGTCTGGGTACTTTCTAGGCGAATAAGTGTAACCTCCCATGGCGGAATTCTACGTGGAAGGATAACTTAGATTGGGTTATCAAGCATCTCTCTGACTCTAGCTTCTATCAATCGGTGGCTCGCTTTGGCTTTGCCGCCTTATGCTACCTTATTTGGAAGGAGAGGAATAACATCATCTTCCGCAACCAAACCTTATCCCTCCCGGCTTTAAAGGAACATCTTCGCATGGCTATCAAGGATAGAGCCTTTATCTTTTCGAAGGTCCCGGATACGACTCGTAACAGAAGACTACAACTCAGTTGGGGAATCCATCATTCGATATTTGACTGAGGCGTTTCATTTTGAGTAATGAGGCGTTCAGTCTCTTCAGCTTTGGATGCATCCATGGTGTCCCTTCTTCGCTATCTTTCAATTTCCTGGTTGTATTCCTTTCCCCTGTGCGGGTGCCTTCGTCTTTCCCCTTCTTTTCCTTTTTGGCTGTTGTTTAGCCTTCGTCTAGCTGCTGTTTCTTTCGTTCCTCTCTATGCAGCTCCTTCCCCCCCCCCCTTCCCCCTTCCCCGGCACCCTTCCACTCGCTTGGCTGATTGTCTTTTGAGTGCAAGCCTTGGTGCCAGGGTTTGTTGCTTTATAGGTGTGTAGCTCACCGGTTCTTGATCTATTATATATTTACCCTTTACCAAAAAAAAAAAAAAAAAAAAACAAATTGCCACTTTGTTTGTTTGTATGCTACTTTGCTACCTGTTGGCTCAAGACTTTATATCTTTTGTTTTTGTTCTTTCAATTCCCTCCGTCCTTATAATAAGCCGCTATTTATTTGTGGAAAATGTTTTCCTAATTAACAAAAGATCTATATTTAAATTCAGAAAAATAATTTCCTCTTGAAGAATTGAAAATTACTTTCTAAAATGTGACAAGACATCGAATCTTAAGGAAGAAATTATGCACTTGGGCTTGGGAACCCCAATGCTCATTCATGGGTCACTGGTGCCCATGTCTGGGTCCATCATTTAACACATAGGCTTTTTTTTCTTTTTCTTTTTTTTTTCCGGTCAAAAACGCGTAGGTTGAAACCAAACAAATTGCCACTTTGTTTGTTTGTATGCTACTTTGCTACTTGTTGGCTCAAGACTTTATATCTTTTGTTTTTGTTCTTTCAATTCCCTCCGTCCATATAATAAGCCGCTATTTATTTGTGGAAAATGTTTCCCTAATTAACGAAAGATCTATATTTAAATTCAAAAAAATAATTTCCTCTCGAAGAATTGAAAATTACTTTCTAAAATGTGACAAGACATCGAATCTTAAGGAAGAAATTATGCACTTGGGCTTGGGAACCCCAATGCTCATTCATGGGTCACTGGCGCCCATGTTTGGGTCCATCATTTAACACGTAGGCTCTTTTTTCTTTTTTTTTCCTTTTTCTTTCTGGTCAAAAACGCGTAGGTTGAAACCAAACAAATTGCCACTTTGTTTGTTTGTATGCTACTTTGCTACCTGTTGGCTCAAGACTTTATATCTTTTGTTTTTGTTCTTTCAATTCTCTCTGTCCTTATAATAAACCGCTATTTATTTGTGGAAAATGTTTTCCTAATTAACGAAAGATCTATATTTAAATTCAAAAAATAATAATTTCCTCTCGAAGAATTGAAAATTACTTTCTAAAATGTGACAAGACATCGAATCTTAAGGAAGAAATTATGCACTTGGGCTTGGGAACCCCAATGCTCATTCATGGGTCACGGGCGCCCACGTCTGGGTCCATCTCAACCCATTGGGGCCAAGCCCGAGGTCCCGATGCCTATCAATGGCCCAGTACTGAAGCCCGAATCCACAAAGGCCGAGCACAAGATAGCTTAGGTCCACAGAGGCAGTGCTTGAGACCTAGTGTTCATGCCCGAATCATTTAACACATAGGCTCTCTTTTTTCCAGTCAAAAACACTTAGGGTGAAACCAAACAAATTGCCACTTTCTTTGTTTGTATTATACTTTGCTACTCATTGGCTCAAGACTTTATTAATTTTGTTTTTGTTCTTTCAATTCCCTATGTGCTTATATTAAGCCTCTATTTATTTGTGGAAAATGATTTTCCTAACCAATAGAAGATTTATGTTTAAATTCAGGAAAATGATTTTTTCTCAAAGAATTGAAAATTATTTTCTAAAATATGACAAGACATTGAATCTTAAGGAAGAAATTTTGCACTAGGGCTTGGGAACCCCAACACTCATTCATGGGTTGCTAGCGCCCATGCCCAGGTCCATCTTGACCCAAGCCTGAAGACTATCGATGCCCCAATACTCAAGCCCAGATCCACAAAGGTCGAGCGCAAGAACCCAGTACTCGCGTCTGTATCCCCCATGCTCTAGTCTGGGTCCACAGAGGTAGTGCTCGAGTCCCTAATGCCCATGCTCGAATATCTAGCACCCGAGCCTAGGTCCATCGCATTATCCCTATTTTTTATTTTATGAATGCTAGGGAGTAAAATAGGCAAACTCTGTGACAACCCGAACCACCTAGGGTCGCCACAGGCACCTGACGTTACACATAATGGAACACTAGCCACATCTCTTAGAAGAAGTGTCGTAATTCATACACATTTTTTTTTTTTTTTTGAAAACGGTCCCAGCGCGACTCATTAGCAGAAGCAAAATATAATATCGCCATCTCTCCCTCCTAACAACCATGATACAATTGCATACCACTAAGTACCATAGGAAAATATAAAGCCATGCCACTTTTATTTACATATTTTCATGATGGATTTTTCGCAGGTCGATACAACAAAAGAAAGCCAAGATTTCCAGCTACACTTGGCCACATCCCAAAAAGATACTACGACCCCTAAGGTCATCACATGACATCCTCCATCTAACAGTGGCGGCTACTCCCAAAAAGAAACTCCAGCTCTCTACCTCTCACGCAACCATCACACCCATCCTGGCGCGTTGGGTGGTGGTGGCGGCAACATCCCCCTAAACACTCCGTCTCGGCGAACATGAACGGACAGGAACTCCTGGATGATTGGGCCCCCAGCCAGGCCCACATCGTACATAACTAGCACTTGCACTCGCACAAAAGTCAATCCAGGGACGGTGACGCAGTCGATCTCCGTACATTCTACTTCTACATCCGATGGGAGGCCATAGAAGGTACCTCGCGTGACGGTAGGAAGCGGCATATTTCTACTCTGAAATGTTGGTCCCCGAATGGGTGAGTACAACCACTCAACAGGTAAAGGATCCAATAATCACTCAATGCATCATACAATACAATCATAACATCATACATGCCATTCATGCATCCAAGCATACTTACCTTGATGCCATGCATATACCATCATACATCTTCATCACAATCATATCACATACATGTCATCATGCCATAGGTGATCATCATCATATCACATATGCAAGTCATCATGCCATAGGTGATTATCATCATATCATATCATATATGCATATCATCATGCCATAGGTGATCATCATCATATCATATCATATATGCATACCATCATGTCATAGGTGATCATCATCATATCATATCATATATGCATAATTCAATTTCCGTTTTTAACTTTCAATTCGATCACCACATCACTCTTTCTCGGGATCATCAATTTCATCCCATACTTCACACTTGCACCACATCCTGGCGTCGCAAGAAAAAAACCTCCGGCATTCAGCCATTTAAGGCCACCGGGCATCCGACACCCCCACATTCCGGGCATCTCGCATCCCAACTGGCATCACGAGGCATCCCCTCGGGCAAAGACCTCCGAGGCTTCCGGCACCCAACCATTCCGGGCATCTCGAAAACTCCCGAGGCCATCCGGCCATCTATCTCTATACATTCCGGGCATCCGGCACCCCCCATCCCGGGCATCCTGATACTCTTAGGACATTATCATCCGCCACAAACAGTTTCCTCATTTATGATTGTTCATGTTTACCAATTTAGGTCTCAACTCAGCATGGCACATGATGTAATGGCAAACAAAATTATTTTCATCCTTTGATTTATACATGCATCATCAGTCATCATCATACATGCAGCAAGACACAATCATTCATAAAAATAAAATTTATGGAATTCGTACAATTTAGAATAGTCCATTTATCATGCCTTTTTGAAATTTATTTAAATTCCAGCTTGTACCATTTTTGAAAATATTTAAATTAAATATCCATATGATTCTCAAAAATCATGAAATCAAGGTATGTGATAGACAAGAAAATAAGATAATGATTTCATGAAAAACACATGGCCAATAGAGTTCCACACAAAAATTATAATTCACACAAATACAACATGCAATTTCGGATAAAAACAGAATGTGCAGTTTTTGAAATAATTCGATTAAAATACCCAAACGACCTCCGAAAATTATGAAATTTTACCAGGTTATAGTTGATACACTAAATAATATTTTTTTATGAAGACTTCTAGGCCAGATTAGTTTTAGATAATTTCCTATAGTCGTCCGAAGCTTCTGGTTCTAGCACCGAAACGTCCAGTGTAGTCATCTCCGAAATACCGAGTTTTTACCCACTTATTCTTCTTCGTTTCCTCTGAAATTTGGATATATTTTACTTCAAGAGGTCCCCTACAACTTTTATGAAGGGATCTAAGTCAATTTTTTTAAAGAACAGTCACCATATGGGTCCATGAAGTCTCGGGTGTCCAATACCGCGTCTCCAGATTTACTGTCTTCAAGAGTAAGTCGATTCACTAGGCTACACTTGTTCATTTTACTTCAAATTTGAGTATGTTAGTATTTAAGATGTTCTCTACAAGTTTCATGAAGAAGTCGAAGAGATATTCTTGATAAAAATCAACATGCAACCACAAATCTACCACAAGGTCAGCAAAACAGTTCCAGATCTAGTGTCTCCGTAGGATGAGAGTTTGACCCCTTAAATATCCACCATTTTGCACCAAATTTTAGTATGTTGTATTTTAAGATGTTGGCTACAACTTTCATGAAGGAATTAAAGTCAAAATAGAACTTAAAACATGCATGCAAGCTCTCACAAGATTCTGCTTCAGGCGGTTCATGCGAAAACAGCAACATCACTCAAGAACAAGTCATTCTAGCTTCGGTTTCTCCCTGCTAATCATCCAAAATTCGACACTACTCCAAACATACATGCAAGACACACATGCAAGAATAGGAAGAGGATCCTAACTTGCCTCTAAACCGAGCTAGCGACGAGCACACGGCGGCGAACAGGTGGCAAACGGGTGGCGACGGCTCCTCCTCCTCCTCGGTTCCTCTCCTCTCGGCGCCCTTCTCTCTCTCGCAACCCTCTCTCTCTCTCTCTCTCTCTCTCTCTCTCTCTCTCTCTGGCTTGGACGGAACCAACCGGCCACTCTCTCTCTCTCCTCCCCTTTTATTCCCCCAATTCTCCATCATTAGCAATCATCACATGCCTCCCTTGAGGCCAATGCATGAAGACCTCTTTGCCACTTGGCAAGGCCCATGCAATGGGCCGGTCACTCCCCTTCTTGGGCCTCACTTGGGCCGGCGACAGCCCCTCCGTGGGCTTCTATTGGGCCGGCCAGCTTGGCCCATCTTAGGCCCTTCCCTCTTGGGCCTAAGACCCAAGCTTAATTACCCTAAGATCAACCCTTTTAAAGCTACTTAAATTCCTATTAAATTGAAGTACTAAATTACAAATTAAGATAACTATACACTTGAAATTATAATTCCATAAGTTCCAATTTATCACATACACATGGCCAAAGATAAAACTTCATTTCCCAAAATTCATCCATTAAAGACTTGGCCATACTTCTCATCGCAACTCATGGACTATGAGGCTACAAAATACAATAGTGGTACTTCTATCGCCTATCCATAGCTCATGGCATATTTAGGGACTTTTATGAAATTCCAGGTTGCCACAAACTCAAAATCATTCTTCTTCTAGTCATCACCATGAAGTTTCCAAGTCGCTTCTTCTCTATTATTATTATTCTTATTATGGTTAATATCCTGAAAAAACCCCAATTTGGTACACCTATGACAAATTTACCAAAAACTATTTTTTTGACCACCAAAAATCTTAAACTGATATACCTTTGGCAAATTTACCACAAACTAGTACACTTGTGACAAATTTACCCTATGTTAGTTTTTATTAAATTTATTGTCAAATTATTAAGTTAAATGACACATGATAGTTGATTGATATACCAATTTGGGATTTTACGCTCCGTTTGTCACAGTTTACAATTTTTGTGATTTTTTTGTTGTATTAATCCAATTTGGTGGAGGGTATATTTGTCACAAAGTTATCAATTTTGAGTTTTTTGCGGTCAAATAAATTATATTTAGGTAAATTTGTCATAAATGTACCAATTTAGGGTTTTTTATGATTAGTCGAGGTAAATTTGTCACAGGTGTACCAGTTTGAGGTTTTTCAGGATATTAATCATTTATTCTTTTTTTTGGTGACCCGGGAACCACCGTACAGCCGGCAGCCAGCGGCGTAGACCCAAGGGGACCTGAGAGGACCCACCTCCCCCAAACCGTGGGTGAGTCGTACAAGCGACTGCGGGGATTTAAACTCGCTCCCTTTTGATAGAAGGATTAAAGCGCAAACCACGCGACCACCAATGGGGTGGGTATATTAATCCTTTTTTATTATTGGGCTAAAAAGAGAAAACTCAAAATGGCAAAGATACCATCACGAAATGACTGATTTTGATTTGTTCACTAATAATGACATATGACAAACCGGCATCATATTAATAACATTAAGAAAGGATTACCAAACCATAGGAAAAAAAAAGCATATATCATCCTTGAAGATGTCACCTAAACAAACTAATCAAATCAAGGCACGTTTCAGGAAACAACACTCATCAAAGATTAACAAATGGGAACGGGAACATCAAATTATTTTCTTTCAGTGCCCGTTTCTCACGTGGTCCCTTTACAAAACCGTGCTTTTCCCACGGTTCTGTCCCAAATTCTCAGTCCAATCCCCCAAATGTAAATTTTGGATGGGACAGGCATCGCTTTTTGTTATGATTTCACACTCATTGTCGCATTGCATATATTACAAGTTTTTCTGCTTGACTTCCATGTGAAAATGATGAGGGATTGTCTCACCTGAGAGAGTCGATGGGAGGAGAGTGACATTAGATCATCAAGTGTCATCATCCGATTCACAGAAAATCTGTACTTTGAATTTCTGAATGAAGTATGATTGTCTCTTGATTCTTTCCCGCATTTATAAAATATACTTACAATACCCTTCAAGATTTAATGGTACAAAATACTATTTGGGCTTTCCAAGAATTATGAAATAGGTAACGAGTCAACGTATGTATATATGATTTGAAAGTTTCCAACGTTTTCGAAAAAGTTAACATATGGATTCCGTGTATGCACATAGGTACGTATGTATGTAGAGAGAGAGTACACATTTGCAATTTCAGTATACACGTTTTGCGGAGTCTTACAATGATTTTCCAAGAAACTCCATGAGGCATCAGCCTCTGCTCAACTTCCACGAAGGAGTACACACTTTGCAATTTCCGTATACGCATTTTTGCAGAGTCTCACAATGATTTTCCAAGAAACTCCATGGGGGCAAATACTCTCTGCTCGGCTTCCACGAAAGAGTACATTTTTGCAATTTCAGTATACACATTTTACGGAATCTCACAGCGATTTTCCAAGAAACTCCATGGGGCATTACCTCGTGGTCAACTTCCACGGAGGATCATGCACTCCCACATTCCACAATACGCGTTGCTCTCCTGTTTTGTCTCGGATTCAGCCCAAATCACACTCAATCGTCTCATTGCATGGCTCCAAAAACGTTTCCGCATGACTTGCATGAGAAATTGATAAGGAGGCGTGTCTGCTGAGAGAGCAGACAGGAGGAGAAATGACAGGAATCGTCCAGGGTCATCATCCGCTTGACAGAATTAGCATAATGCAGCCTTCATGGCCTTGAATTGTTGTGGGCTGTATCTGATTTTTATTTTATTTTTTGGTTATGGGCTCTTTCCCTTCCTTTTTAATGGAGAGTTTGATGAGTTTTGCTACAAAGGTGACATTCCTGAATTAATTTACTAAGGCATTATTAACTGTGGCTCATCCCATACCAAGTCTTATGATTTTGTCCTTTCACGTACAGGTGAGCACTTTCCCAAGAGGCCATCCATCTTGAGAGTGCTCCCACCTGAGCACTCTTAAAGTTAAGCATTGCCGTTACATCAAAAAGCACATCTGTGAGTTAATTCAAGTTTTCACATTTCTCTTTCCGAATTACTCTCCTCATGTTCGATACACAATTCGGTTCATTCCAGCTCATTTCACCATCCTATAAACCTGCCAAGAGCCACTCCTTTTCCCTGGCCTCAATGACCACTCCCTACTCTCATCAAATCAAATCGTTACTCACAAGCAACTTGATTCATCAACTCAACCTCATTGTGACACCATCTAACCATATATCAGAGCAAACATCACTAGTGAGGTTACAGATGACGTTAAACTAGGTTCCAATGCATTACTCTTTGAACGTTAATATAGGGAATACTATTAGTATGCTTTGTTATTGGATAAGTGCATGGAAATGTGATTTAAGTGCAAATCAAATATGAGGTTATGCAATGAGGCTTGTGATGGTAAGGGGAAAAGTGTCAAAAAAGTTCTAAACATATTTCATTGATGTCAATTTAATCATAAACCTTTTATTAGTGCTAATTTAGTTATAAATATTTTGATCTTATGCCAATTCAGTCCTTCCGGCCAATTTTGGTGGGATATTACTAACGTAGATATCAGTTGGCTTACACGGCACAATCAGTACTAATATGGATAACTTTTAATAATATTTTCATATTTTTTTGATTTTTTTGATTTCTTATTTCTTTTCTTTTTCTTTTCTTTCCTTTTCTTCCTCCTTTCTCCAACTGATTGCCGGACCTCGGTGATTGGCCAGAGGTTAGTTGACCTTTGGTGAGCCTCGCTTGCCACTAATAAGAGTCAAGTCTCGCCCAACCCCTGGTGAGAGTTGAGTCTCACCTAGCCCCTAACGAGGCTCGACCTTGTCAAATATGGTGTGGTCGAGTCTCGCCAACCCAATGCAAGGCCACTCAGTTGGGTCGAGTATTGATTGGGTCCGGATATGGGTCGCTAAACTTATATTGCATTAGCATGGTTCAATTTGGACTGTAATCACGAATTGTTGCGTATGGATGATTTTGGTTTCAATTTGAGGGGGAAAAAATCATGCCGCGTGTCCAAAAGAATTTCGAATTGTTGTGCGTGGATAATTTTGGACTCAATCTGAGAGAAAGGACTTTTGCATGACGACTAAAGTGGACAACAGCTGTTAACACGATTGCCACTTCATGGCACAACTTTACCATTACGCATGTGGCCGTTAATCAATGAAATACTGACCGTCGGATTTGGGATTATTAAACTAATGGAAAATGATAAGCTGACCGCGCCGTCACTGTTGGAAAAGTGACGGTGCAACCACGCATTTTGTCAAGGAAACCGGATTCTAGCAGGATATCAACAAGATCCCCCTCGGTGAAAAAGATACCGGGTACTTGAGGCCTCTTGTTACTCTACACTGCACTGCTTTGCTATGCTCCTGTTAGTCTCTTTCTCTCTCTCATTGGAAATGAAAAAAATGAATGAATGAACAGATAACGTGAAATAGAAAACTCAAGTCAATCGCAACTTCAGATTGCCAAATGAAACTATTCTCCATGATCAAGAAGAAATAAACTGCCCTCACCTTTTCGATTTCAATCACGCCAACAAGCTCCAAAAGAGAGAAGAAATAGAGCTTCATTTGTTTCTTGATCTTCCTACTCAAAATTGTATTCTAATAGACTTGTATGATCCCAAAATTTACAGAAAGTAGAAAAAATCATAAGTATTTTCCCTTAGCTTGAATAGCTTGACAAGAACTAAATATATATATATATATATATATATATATATATATATATATATAATGAAAAAAACGAACGCTATCCAATAATTTTCTCAAGCCGAGACTGAGAAATCGAGGATCGAGATAACACCGTGGATGGGAGACATCGAAGGAGAAGAGGTTGGGCACGAGGAGAGGGCAGCCGTCGAGGTTGAAGTTAGAGAGAGAGCAGCAAGTGATGAGGATGGGTTATGGGTAGGAGGGACAGCAAGCGAAAACCTGTGCTAAAGTGCTTGAGGTGCTGTGAGAGAGAGAGAGAGAGAGAGAGGAGGGCGAGGGGCCCTTGAAGATGCGACAGCTTGCGATGCACTGATTCCATATTTCCTAAATGCCTCTTATTTTGTCTCTTCCGGTTGCCAATCGTACCTCCATGTAGTGTGTGGTCAAAATGGCACCGTTATTCACAAGGAGTAACGGTACCGTCACCTCAGCTGTCACACCCGATTCACAAGAAAAATGGGTATGACACGGCCACCAAAGGACGCATTCTCAACATAACCAAAATTCAACTCGATATCAACATATATACATCCACATATATATATTTGATAAAAAGAGGCACTTAGTTACAATATCATAGTATATTTATAATTCACAAAAAATCAAAACATAAACCTTCTACAAAGACTAACTTATAAACCTATTAATTATTCACAAGTCATACCAAAAAGTTTCCACCACAAAAGTTCTCCCGAACAAACGCACATGTCTATTTGCGACTCGCTGAAAAACCTGAAAAACAAGTATAAGAGAGGAGTGAGCTACCACAACTCAGTGAGTAACACATTTCTTCTAAGTGGATCGAGAAATCATTATGTACATTTAAAACATAACTCAAATACATAATCATAACTCAAATATCGAAGATACCAATGGTCCAGTCCATTAGTCAATCTCACAAAACATGCATCAATGGTCTATTCCATTGATTAATCTCATCAAATCACATCGATGGTTCATTCCATCGACCAAACTCAAATCACACATCAATGTTTCACTCCATTGATTAATTTATGCTCAAATTTCTAACCATGATCACATGTAATGCCCGTGACAAAACGACCAAGATTCCCTCATTGGCAAACTCTCTACCTATTATTAGCTGGTGGCTCGGCCCACAAGGATATCATAGACTAGTATGCGCATACACACACACACCCTTAGGGTCCACAGAGACATTGAGCACCAACCACCAATCACAATATCTAGTAATCCAACATCAGAAAGAAAATCATATCATAACTCAAAATTTGATATATAAATATCAAAGCATTCTCCAAAACATTTTAAGATTCTTTCATAAAGAATTTCTCAAATCTTTTTCAAACAACCATTCGAATCAAATTCGAAATATAACTTAGTCTTTCAAATAACGAAATGGCAGTAATAACTCGATTCTGTTTTATGCAACAAAAAATGCATTTTATCAACTCATAAAGTATATAATTCACCATGTTTCTCAAAATATGAGTTTAAAATACAAAGAAGAAATAGTGTCACTCACATGGGAAGAGCCAAAAATCAATTACGACACTCACTCGAACCAACACATTCAGATTCCTAACAATTAATGGAAAAATAATATCAAAAGGCTAAGTAAAAAGGATATTCACATAACGACTCGTCTATACTAGGCCTATTTGTCGATAAAACGGCACATATGCGCCACAAAAGCCCGCATTTAACGGAAACCATCATTTTCCGCTAGGCGCGGCCCATACGCCAACTTCATCACGCCATAACTTCCTCCACAAAAATCCGTTTCAAGCCGAAAACAACAACAGAAAAATGGTCGAAGCTACTATTCGTTATAGTACCAGAATGCGCTCCCAACTTAAAAATTATGTTCCGGACAAACCGCAAGCTCTGTAAGATACTATAGCTTCACAACATCCCAAAGTATTATTTCTACAAAAATATACAGCTCAACGACTTAAAAATCGGGCTTCGCCACACAAATATCCAAGAAATCTGAATTTCGAGCCATAATTGCGGCGATTGCTTCAAGTAAGTGATTAAAGGTTTCAATTTCTTACCTGCATTGCAAAATACACTTGAGTCGGCTTGATGAGGTGTCTGGATCACAACCGCATCATTTTTTTTTCCTTTTTCCTTTTCTCTTCTTTCTCTCTTCTCCTCTTTTTCTTTTGTTCCCCTGCTTCTACCTGTGCTCTTCTCTTTCTCTCCCTCTTTCTCTCCTTTTAAAACCCAGCCGAAGGTTTCACGGTTCTCTTCAGCTACCCTTTTTGACTTTTCAAACTTTTTCTTTTAATTTAATTTTATTTTCTTTTAAAGCCCATATATTACACCAGCAGCACCCTAAACTAATATATGAAATGAGGTTTGGTTTTTCTTTTCTACATAGTAAGATGACTCCTCATTCGCTCACTGAAACGACAAATGAGTGTTCGATAATGGTCAAACTCGCCAGAAATGGGGAGACCGTTGACTTTGGACAGCTTCATGGGCCGGCTGGTGCACTTCTACTGAGCTCGCTTGCAGGTGCTAGTTTCAAATTCATGTCTGCACTTTCTGTTCTCTCGAGATTTCTGCTATGTAACGATATGCTCAGTCAGTGAGTGAGTTCAATCGAAGCTAAGCTCGAAACCAACGACTCTGGTCGCCTTCCGTCCAAGTTCGTCTGCTGCAGGTTTGCCAAACCGTTCCTTCAACTGGGCTTTGTTCAAGATATGCTTTTGATTTCGCACGCATGCTTGAGAGTTAGTGCTTGAGTGAATCAAAGATAGGAAGAAGAAGGAGAGGGAAGAAGAAACAGTGAGAATTAGGGAGAGTCCATGGTTAACCGTCTTGTTCTGTCCACACCATTATCCATAACTGTTGATTAGACGAATTAGTGATGTTCATCAACTTAAGAGTTTCGAGGGTCCTTGTTGAACATCATATACTGAATAGTAGGTACTTCTTTGGGGTTAATTTACAATTTTCCTTGATGCTGTTGTTGGTAATTAGGTGACGAGGCAAGCTGTAATTTGTTCAAGTCTTGCATAAAACAGCATATCTTAATAAAGTTGCCAATGGAAAATGTGTTGAGCCATTGAAACCAAACATGGGTGTTAAGGAGCTATCAATTGCTCACAGGACAGAGAATCGAATAGCAATGGAGTTCCAAACCAGTTGCTGTCTCACTCTCAGCTAAGCTCAGTTGCAGATGCTCCTCTTTTCTTAATGACTTCACCTACTTGGAAGCATCTATTCACGCTCCAAACTCTTATCTCAGTAGTCTCTTCAGCTAGTTTCTATTAGATAAACAGCTTGTGATGGAAGATGCCTGAATAAAAACTTGCGATCATCTTCTGTTATTATTTGCTTTCTCTCTTTATATTGAATAATCTCTGATTCTTACGATTGCAGCTAATTTACTTGCTCATATGCGTATGAAAATGTACATTCTGAAGATCTCTTACGTAGCTTTTCAGATACTCTGTAAGACTTTTCCAGAAATTAACTGTTACCACCCGAAAGAAGTGCTAATAAGAGGCAATTTGCAGAAAATATAACCAACTTCAAAATGAAAGAGGGGCGATTACATGGTTTAATGTGAGAAAAAATGAAGAAGAGAGAAAAATGGGAGGAATAAGGATTAACTGGACTAGTGAGCAAAGTTACAAAACTAGGTCAATAAACTGAATCATTCTGTCTGACTCACTTCTATCCTGCATCCTCCTTATCCACCTTATTTACAATGCCACGTACCCTTATTCAGTTCTTCCATCTCTTGCAGACAAAATATTAACTCTGATATGTTGGGCCTTCAACTTCCTGAATGAGTGGAAGCTCAAGATCGCCAGCAGGTTCTGTGTCAGCCAAGATTAGGTTTCTGTTATCTCTGAAAACTGAACCCAGTGGCTTTGTCACCTGACTTTTAATCATGAGAAATATGCACTTTCCAGCTAAGTCAATGCACCATGAGATTATCCCAGGAAGCAGACACATTCCCCATTCTGCACATGTCAATCTTGAATCACCTGCGATAATATGTGCAATCTCAAGAAATGCAACCTGCAACAACAAAGCAGCACCTATACACACCCAAAACCATTTACTGCGATGGACCCCTCTGAAGATGTTCTTGTTTTTAGGCTCTCGTGCATTGAACTTGTTGAATATCTGGCATAGAAAAAAGCTGTTGAATATCAGAGTCCTAATTGACTTCTCATTAAGCCTGAGCATTGTAGGCCCTTTAGACTGTATGGTTGCAAAAAGAGATGCCTGGTAAGCTGTTTGTATGAAAATATTCACCCACATAGCCTTGGTGATGAGTCGTCCATCTTGTCCCGGTGTGAATTTCTTCATGAGCATCTCACAGGGCGGCTCCATCAAAAGAGCCAAACCACCTAGAGGAGTCAAAACTGAGATTGCCCATTGGAGCTGAATCGTCGTTATAGGCGAATTTCCATGAGAGGCATTTGTGATTAAAGGTATTAACGACCCGGCTAAGGCCATAGTTAGCTGAAATTGGATGTACTTTCGCATGTTACTGTATATGCATCTTCCACACTTAATTGTGGCTAAAATGGATGTGAAATTGCCTTCCGTGATGACAATGTCAGTGCTTTTTCTTGCAATGTCAGTGCTCCTAGTAGACAATGTGAGTCCCACATCAGCAGCTTTTAGCATGGGAATGTCATTTGTTCTGTTTCCGACCACTGCAACTTTGTGTCCTTGATTTTTCAGGCATTTGAGTAGAAGGAGCCGATCTTTCGGGAGGGAGTTCCCCATCACAGAAAATCTAGTTGCCATATTCATTTTCTCATCATCAGAGCTATTCCGAAATTCTTCACCTGTTATGACCAGTGCTTCTGAATCAGGCTGTATCACTCCATACGCTGTAGCAATGTTCTTAAGCGTTGAAACCTCCTCACTCGATACTAGTGATACTTTAATTCCGGCTTCTCTGCATTCTTCTATCACCTCTCTTGTATCTTCCCAGCCAGTCCTCTTCAGCCCCAGCAGTCCCAGCATTGTTAGATTGCCTTCATCAAACCTAGAGTCATCAACTTGCATACAAGCAAATGCAATGGATTCAAAACCTTTTGACAGCATTTGCTCAATACGGCCTTCAAAATTTATCTTTTCACTTCTATCCATGGGCCTTGTTATGCCTTCAATGTTATAAAATTGTGAACACATGTTTAATATTGTTGTTGCATGTCCTCTGAAGTGCAAGTACATAGGCCCGTTACCTCCAGTCTTTGCAATCAATGCTGCGACTATGTTCTCATTGAGGGTTGGCTGTTTGAACTTAATGATACTGTGACGTTGCTTCCAGATATCCATGTTGAATCCCAATTGCTCGGCAGCCCAAGAAAGGATTGAGTTATCCATTGAGGTTCGGCTGTTCTCTGGTAATAAAGATGATATGCCAATTCCATCGTAAAATGCGTCCAGAACATGAATGGATATCTTGGAATCTTGACTGATAACTTCTTCACCGATCCAGCACCTTTCAACTTCTTGTGGGTTCAATGTTAGTCCCCCTGTTTTGTCGGTGCAAATAATGGTGACCGATGCCATGGTGACAGCAATCAATGGTTCTTGAGCGAAGGCCTTGTCACCTAGCATCCTCTTGTTCCAGCAAGTGATGGCAATAGTGATTGCTAACGGTAGTCCTTCAGCTATTCCAACTAGTAGCAAAGTAAATGAAGAGGTCAACGTATTTAACATCCCTCGTGATCTCAGGAAAACTTTCTTTATAGCTTCATTTAATCCCTTTAGAGGATGTGACTTCCCTTTGAAATCTGGCAGGCCCGACTTGTCATTATTCTTCTTGAGCTCAAACCGCAAAAACAACACTGCAATGATGATTATTGAGATGACGGTACCAATTATTTGTATCGAAGTGCTGAGCTTGTGGAGTTGATCCTCTACTTTTGTCTCTTTTGATAGTGGAGCTCTGCTCAACAGATTGCCAAACTTCGTGTCGGCACCAACAGAGGTCACCAGCATTTTGCCTGTACCATCAATTACTCTGGAATCATAAAACAAGAACGGATTCTGATCATTGATGATGGGATCAGCTGTGGGATCAGCTGTGTCATTTACTTCCAAGGATTCAGAGGGTATGAGCAGACCATCAGCAGGAACTCGGTCTCCCTTCTCTAATAGCACAATGTCTCCTGAGAGGACATCGGAGATGCAAATATTTTGACAGAATCCCCCTCTTAAAACATGAACTTCCGTTTCCCCATTTTGCCAAGGCAGGTTTCTTGACAGATGACGCGAACTTTCTTTCCGAAATTCACAAATTGATTGGACTATCACGATTAGAATGACAGCACCTAACGTAAGAGCCCCTTCATACCAACCCGTTCTCAGGCCTTTCTCCATGATCCCAAAGGCAAATGACAGAATGGCAAAAAGCAGGAGGAGGAAAATGGTGCTACTGTTGCAAGATTTCCTGAGAAAGTGGATGAAGTTTCTGTTATGAATCTCCAACTCGGGTTTGAGTGCAGTGCGTCGGCAATGGAGGTCCTCCTCATGACCTGGAATTCCATTCGCCACATCACTGTTGAGAGCCTCTGCTATCCCTGGGACACCTCCAAAGTCTTGTAAGGTAGTCAAATCCTTTTCCATCATCATTCTAGCGATATTTTCAGTTTGGAGCACCACATCAGCAGCTTCATGATTGTTGTCCCCGCAGTTGAGGCGCAATTCACTGATCAGCTCTGGTTTCCCAGTATCCAGTAATTCTGTGCTCTGTAACAAATGAATATGCTACCTCAGTTTTAGAAACTTCTTCCCAATGTTTTCCTGTCAGCTATACTATTTCACAGCTTAAAAATTTATCACAAAAGAACAACACTAGATTTTCATCTGAAATCAGTTGATGGAAATCGGTTGCAGCAGACCATGAAAGCAGCTTTGGAGTCCTTAATCAACATATTCATTAATCGAAAGATGCACAGTGATTTTTTCACCCCAGTAACTCAATGGGATGTATGATCATTTGGAGATTGACGGACTTATAAGCAAGACAAAGGAGATGAAAGATCACTTATGACTTAAATAAAACTTTTGTTGGCGAGTTCTCGCAAAAGGGTTATGTGGTCTTGTTATGGAAGGGCGACTATTTAGACTACTCACATCAAGTTGTGTCTGCATCACAGGGTTATTTGCTGTCGAAACGAGGCCCTGGAGAACCTTTTTTATCTTTTGGATTGAACCCTGGAGAGCCTCTGAAGCCGAGTAGAGGAAATGAAGGTTTTTTATTGGGCCAGTATAGAGTCGAGCCAGTTGCTGCAATTCGGCATCTTGATCGTCAACCAGTTGCTGCGATTCGACATCTCGATTGTCAACTGCACATGCCTTAATCGCAGTCTTATTTGTTTTCGAAATGAGAATTGACTTTGCCTTCAGGACCAAGAAGACCTTTAGCCACTGTCTCGTTATGGCTTCACCGGCATCAATGAGGAGGTTCTCTTGCTGAGACTTGATGTCCAGGTCACCGGCAGAGCTCTTCTGTGACATCTCTGGATGGAGTTTCACGTTGATCAACTGGCAAAAAGAAAACTAGTCACACTTCCTGGTAATTTGTTAAAAATCATGACTGTAGAATTCTCTCTCTCTCTCTCTCTCTCTCCCCACTGAGCCGAACGTTAAGCAATGATAGGGAGGAAAACTTTACCTGCTCAATGAATTTAAAAGAAGTAGATGTGATTGAAGAACACTAGGCAAAAGGAAGAAAAGCTGGAAGTAGCAGTCGGGATTCTGAGAAAAGACTAGTATATAGCAATGGTGCTCGCTGTGAGCAACTTCTTATGGAGATGATGGGTCATGCGTCATCGGCAAAGCTCTTCTGTGACAGCTCTAAATGGAGTTTTCACGTAGATCTACCCTACTAGCAAAAAGAGAAATAGCAACGCTTCTCTATCTCTCTGTAACTAGCAAAGGAGAAAATGAGGGAAGACTGGGATACAGCAATGGAGCTCGAGATCCCCTTCTTATAGAGTTTGAGAAAACATGCTTTTTTTTTTCTTTTTTTTTTGGGATT